>NC_080387.1:39238216-39259516 GCF_028751815.1 Salvia miltiorrhiza
ACCCATTTCACATTCTTAGAATAAATGAATATTGCAAGGGGTTAGTAGCATCTATATAATCGATAGTATATAAATTAAAATATGATCTTAAAATATTATCGAAGTACTAATTATTAATCAAGACCCGTTTAATTGTACTTTATTTGACTTTGTCATGATGTTATAATGATGATCATATACATCAATTCAATGAATAAAATTGATAATCAAGATCAATTTTTTTCATATCTTGTGCGTCGGACCTACTACACCACTAGTCCAACACTCCCCCGCTCGAGAAACATCTGAAGGCAACACAGAACAACAGCCAAATGGAGGACCGCGATCTATCCTTACTGAAGAGCCTCCATCTTCACCAGAGGAAATAAAGAAGTATAGAAGATGGTTTGAACTGCATTCTAAGGACAACATTATTGGAGAACCATCAACCGGTGTGAAGACTCGAATATCAATGTGCAACCTCGTCTACGACATCAACCAGAATTGCATCAACGAAAATGAACATTTCAGTTGTTTCTTATCAGACTCAGAGCCAAAAGATGTTGAAGAAGCACTGAAGTCCACTCAATGGGTTATTGATTTATGCTTAATTGTTCTAATTTTAGGGGCTTGCATGAGCTTTATTTTAAGATAATCTTATGGAAATTGGTGCGTTTTATGGTGTATTTTATGCTTTGCAGGAGATTTAAGATTTCGAGTTGAAGAGTGCAAATGTTGGAGAGTTTGGGCTAAGAATTACGTTTTTATGCATACTCTGGCGCGTCAGAGAATCGAAGTCCCGCGCTGCCGAGAAATGCAATTGCCAGAGAAATGCAATTGCCAGGGAAATGCTCCAGAGCCAGAGCAGCGGAACAAAGTCAGAGCAGAGAAATCCGCGAAAGTGCCAGAGGAATCGAAAGTGCCAGCGAAATCGCTAGTCAGAGGGGAGAAAAGTCAGAGCAGCGAAGTCAATCTCCAGACCAGAGAAATCAAGAAATCAGAGAAATCAAAGCCAGGGAAATCAAAGCCAGCGAAATCAAAAAGCCAGAGGAACCGAATGCCAGAGCAGCGAAGTGAATTGTCAGAGCGGAAGCCGTTTATCTAGCGAGAGCCGTGAATTCGGCCAGAATGGAGATGACTTGCAAAGCACGCCAGCTGGAAGTTGCCTTATCTTACATGATTTTATTGCCTTTAGAATTCTACTTTGCATGGCAACTTCCATGGTGATCTAGAGGGATTTGAAGTCTATAAATAGGGCCATACTTTTCATTGTAAAAATACTTTTGCCCTAGTTTTAGACGCCATCTTTGAGATCTGTTGGCATCCGAAGCTTAGGATTTACTTGCTTTCTTAGTGCTTTTATAGTTGTCGATTTTAATAGTTAGGTTTCAATTTAGTTTTGTTTAGCTTTTATTCTTGGATTGTGATTGAGTGACACAATTACATGTTCAAGACGTTTACGGTATTTCGTATTTCAATTCAATTTATTTTTGTTGAATCATGTTTACGTTTTTCGTTTATGTTCATGCTTCCATTTTAATTATGCAATTTAAATTATGCACTTTAGTTTCACGCCTAGATTAGAAGTCTTTAAATTTACAAGTATTTAATTTTATAAGTAGGTTTAATTTAAGTTGTTTAAATTCTTGCCTAGATTAAGTTTAAATTCAAGTCAAGTTTAATTCAAGATTAAGTTTAAATTTAAGTTTAAGTTTCAGTTTTTAAAATCAATCTCTTTACTGCTTTCTTTACTGTTTTTCCTGCGATACAATTAGAAGCCCTTTAAGACTTTCCTTGAGAGATGACACTGGGTCAACTTACCATCACTAGGATGTCCTTGTTCTATTGCAAGTCAAACTAGAGGTGTTCTAGGTTGAGTCAAATTTTGGTGCCGTTGCCGGGGAAAGTTTTAGGCATTTTAGTTGTGTCGTTTTTACTTGCTTTATTTAAATTTCTGTTTTTCTCGTTTTTACTTTTCTTTTCCCTCCCACCCGGTGCGTTTAATCCGTGTGTTAAGTGTTGTGTATGCAGGGACGCCGCAGTCTAAAAAGAAAACTAACTTCCCCGCTGGATAACACTCGCACACATACCAGAGCAGACGTGTTATACTCTGACTCTGATTCTGAGGCGCACTCTGAAACCAGCTCTGACTCTGAGTCTTCAGAGCAGAATACATACGAGGAGAAAGAAGTCATGGCGCAGAACATGGAATACATGGGAGACTTCACCAGGCCGGTGATCGGAGATACCAACACGTCGGCAATCGTGCTCCCCACTGCTGTGAGAAACTACAATCTCAAACCCAATGACTCGAATTTACTGCCTGTGTTTCACGGGATGCCAAGCGAGGATGCGCTGCAATTCATTCGGGATTTTTGCACCCAAGTGCAAACCATACCACTGCTTAACCTCACGGAGGACCAACTCAAGCTCAAGTGCTTTCCTTATGCACTTAAAGACCAGGCGAGGACGTGGATGCTATCTCTGCCGCCCAACTCTATCAACACGTGGGGAGATGCTTGCGAAAAATTCATGCTGAAATACTACCCGAGCCACAAAACATAGGAGCTGAGAACGAAAATAATGGAGTTCACCCAAGGAGCGGACGAGCCTTTACATGAAGCTTGGGAGAGATATGAAGAACTCCTCCATCAATGCCCTCAATATCAATTCACTAATGTTATGTTGATGCAGTTCTTCTACGATGGGTTAGTACAAACTGCCCAATTTATGGTGGATAGCACGGCAGGAGGTAACATAGCTCGGAAGACCGCGGCAGATCTGAAAGAGATTTTCAAGACCTTGGCCGAGAGCTCCTAACAAAAGTCAGTCCGAGGATGGAGAGTAAAGGCTAGTGCCGTGACAAACCAGTTCGAGATCCAGCAACAATTGGCCTCGATCATGCGAGAAGTCCAACAGTTGAAGATGGACAAGATGGAAAAGTCAGCTCCAGGGCAGAATCCAGCTATGCCGATGTCAACACCGCCGATGTCAGCCCAGCCAAATCCAGCACCGCCGATGTCAGCCCCGCCGAACCCAGCCATGCAGTACGTTGAGCCGTGTGGTATATGTGGAGATTTCAGCCATGGAGCTAATGAATGCTATAGAATGGGGGAGTTTACTCCGGAAGGACAAGCTGAGGTCTATGCGGCACAAGGATTTCAAAGCTATAATCAAGGGCACAACAGACCGCAGAGTTATAATCAAGGGCAGAACGTCAATTATGGATGGAGAGGTCAGTAGCCCTGCCCACCGCAACAAAATTTTCCCCAACAATATCCACCGAGGTATCAACAGCAAGGGAATTTTCAGCCTTCGCAGCAACACGCTCAGCCCCAGAAGTCATCACTTGAAGATACGTTGCAAGCTTTCATGGAGATTAGCAAGCAAAATATGGAGATGACTAAGCAGAATATGGAGTCTCAAGCATCTACCATAAAAAGACTTGAGACCACCGTAGGGAAACTATCGGGCACCTTGAATCAATTGCAGCAGCAGCAGCAGCCCGGAAAATTTCATGGTCAACCTCTGCAAACTCACCAAGCTTTAGCTATCACTGCTCTCGAAGAGCAGACTTGGATACCGGAACAAACATGGATTCCGAAGCAGACCAGGGTACCAGAGCTGACATGGATGCCTGAACCAACTACGGTACTAGAGCAGAAGAAGGTAACAGCGCTGCCCAACCCAACCTTGCCGAGTGTAGCGCTACCCAGCTCAGCCCTGCCGAGTGCAGCGCTGCCCAGCTCAGCACTGCCAGATCCAGATTTGCAAAATCTAGCCCTACAGTTTTCAGCTATGGAAAGTCCAGCTCTGCAGAATCCAGCTCTGCAGAGCCCAGCCCTTCCGAAACCAGCCATGCAGAATTCAGCTATGCAAGCTTCAGCACTGCAGATTCCAGCACTGCGGAATCTAACACTTCAGAATCCAGCTATGCAGGAGCCAGCTATGCCAAGTCTAGCTCTGCAGCATCCTGCAATGCGTAGTTCAGCTATGCAAAATCCGGCCCCGCAGAGTGCAGCCCTGCCAAGTGCAGCATTGCAATGGTCAGTCATGCCAAATCCAGTTCTGCAAAACTATGGCATGAGAAAGGCACCTAAGCTGATAAGGACGCCAGAGCTAAGAAGAGCACCAAAGCTGAGACGAGAGCCAGAGTTGATAAGGCAGCCAGAGCTAACTCTCCACAAGTCCACTACGCCGTATCGACCACCGAAAGTTGTCCAACGTTCCAGCCCACCTCTACCACCACCGATTGTTGATCCAACCCAACCATTACCGAAGCAAGGAGATCCTGGCAGCTTTATTCTTAGTATTGGTTTAGGTAGAGCTGGAGAGTTCTCGGGAATGTTAGACTTAGGTGCGGCAATCAATGTAATGCCGTTTGCTATTTTTCAGAAATTGGGCAGAAAGGAAGATGAGTTGAAATGCACGAATATGAGAATTCAGCTAGCCGATGGCGCAATTAGCAGCACCCGTGGCGTTTTAGAGGACGTCGAAGTCACGGTGAGAGGAATTAAAGTGCGGGCAGATTTCGTGGTGCTTGATGCAGGGCAGGGCGTTATAGGAGAGAATGGACATCTTGTTCTACTCGGATGGCCTTTTATGGCTACTACCTAGACTCGCATTGATGTGGGATCTGGAACTGTGAGTATGGCGGGGTCCGGTAGATCGGTAACGTTCTCGGTTTTCGATAAGAAGCCTATTATTCCTACCTCTTTAATGCATTTCTGTTCTTTTGTTGAGATTTCTGATCATGTGGAAGAAGTGGGAATTTTCAGCGCTAATAGTCTTCTGCCAGCTCTATCCAGCACTCCAGCTCTGACAAGCCCAGCTCTGACTACTCCACCAACTATGACGAAGGATGCCAGCGCTGCACATCTTCTGCTAGTTCTGACAAGCCCAGCGCTGCCCATCCAGCCTGCTATGATAAACACCGGCCCGGAAGAAGAAAAGGAGACGCCGGTTCTCAGATCGGCAGAGCTGTCTCGGGAGAAAGAGGGTGTGTTGCTAAAGGATGTGTTTGACCCTGGTGCAGTTGAGTTGTACATGGAGAATGCGAAGGAGAGTTTCAAAGTCAAAGGTCATCGCATGAAATCCTACTATGGGCGGAGTACTCCGATGGTGGTGGAGTCTCGCAATCGGCACGATCCTCACTGATGATTCAAATCTGAAGTCGGGCTGGAGACTCTAACTCTAGCGCTTGGTGGGAGGCAACCCACCGTTGGTTTGTCTATGTTTTTCTTGTTTGGTTTTTCTTGTTCTTTAGTTGTTTGTTTCGTGTTTTTCCTAAGTTTCGGTTGCTTTGCGGATACTATGATGCTTGGTGTGCATGTCTTGTTTTCAGCGCTGCAATTCTCAATATGCCGCCAGCGCTGCTGCCACCACCACTACTGCACGCCAGCGCTGCACTTCTCCGCGCTGCTCTGCCAGCGCTATACTTCTCCGCGCTGCTCTGCCAGCAGCGTGGCCACTTTATACTCTGCATCGACCACAAACTCCACTCTTCACCGCCTCCTACGATGCTTCCGCTTTTCAATGCCGATAATCAGGGATGTTTTTTAAACTCTTTTTATTTTGTTGAGTTTTGTTGCAACATGATTGTAAGTTAGTAAAACGTGATTTGTCCGGAAGATGCTAGAAGGAGTGTTGTCATTGTGATTGCCTACAATCGTATCTTATCTGTGAAATGTGAAAAATGTTGGACGAATTGCCAACCTCAAAATTGCCAGCTCTGAAACATCTGGCCTGTTCTGAAACGTGACAGCTCTGAGTCTCTCCTCCTCTAGTCCAACTATGAGCATGGGAAACCACGTGAAAAGACTTTGGAGTACATCCAAATGGTTTTTATTTCGCAAATTATGGCTCAACTATCGAAAATCTTAAGCACACAAAGTGTAAAAAATGGTGATATTGATTATAAAGGCGATCACATTAGGGAATTCACTTCTAGCGGAGAATTGGGTCTGATCGAATTGCTTACATTACTCTTTTGTTGCTTCTTAAACGTTGAGTTACTTGCATGATCGAGAGATGTGTGTTGATTGTAAAATTTTGAATTGACTTTGAGAATGTTTGGATGGAAATTAGCATTGTTGAAATCAATCTCTTCCTAGGATTCATATGGATTTTGCTTGAGGACAAGCAAAAGGCTAAGTGTGGGGGGGTTGATTTATGCTTAATTGTTCTAATTTTAGGGGCTTGCATGAGCTTTATTTTAAGATAATCTTCTGAAAATTGGTGCGTTTTATGGTGTATTTTATGCTCTGCAGGAGATTTAAGATTTCGAGATGAAGAGTGCAAATGTTGGAGAGTTTGGGCTAAGAATTACGTTTTTATGCATACTCTGGCGCGTCAGAGAAGCGAAGCCCCGCGCTGCCGAGAAATGCAATTGCCAGAGAAATGCATTTGCCAGGGAAATGCTCCAGAGCCAGAGCAGCGGAACCAAGTCAGAGCAGAGAAATCCGCGAAAGTGCCAGAGGAATCGAAAGTGCCAGCGAAATCACCAGTCAGATGGGAGAAAAGTCAGAGCAGCGAAGTCAATCTCCAGACCAGAGAAATCAAGAAATCAGAGAAATCAAAGCCAGAGAAATCAAAGCCAGCGAAATAAAAAAGCCAGAGGAACCGAATGCCAGAGCAGCGAAGTGAATCGTCAGAGCGGAAGCCGTTTCTCTGGCGAGAGCCGCGAATTCGGCCAGAATGGAGATGACTTGCAAAGCACGCCAGCTGGAAGTTGCCTTATCTTACATGATTTTATTGCCTTTAGAATTCTACTTTGCATGGCAACTTCCATGGTGATCTAGAGGGATTTGAAGTCTATAAATAGGGCCATACTTTTCATTGTAAAAATACTTTTGCCCTAGTTTTAGACGCCATCTTTGAGATCTGTTGGCATCCGAAGCTTAGGATTTACTTGCTTTCTTAGTGCTTTTATAGTTGTCGATTTTAATAGTTAGGTTTCAATTTAGTTTTGTTTAGCTTTTATTCTTGGATTGTGATTGAGTGACACAATTACATGTTCAAGACGTTTACGGTATTTCGTATTTCAATTCAATTTATTTTTGTTGAATCATGTTTACGTTTTTCGTTTATGTTCATGCTTCCATTTTAATTATGCAATTTAAATTATGCACTTTAGTTTCACGCCTAGATTAGAAGTCTTTAAATTTACAAGTATTTAATTTTATAAGTAGGTTTAATTTAAGTTGTTTAAATTCTTGCCTAGATTAAGTTTAAATTCAAGTCAAGTTTAATTCAAGATTAAGTTTAAATTTAAGTTTAAGTTTCAGTTTTTAAAATCAATCTCTTTACTGCTTTCTTTACTGTTTTTCCTGCGATACAATTAGAAGCCCTTTAAGACTTTCCTTGAGAGATGACACTGGGTCAACTTACCATCACTAGGATGTCCTTGTTCTATTGCAAGTCAAACTAGAGGTGTTCTAGGTTGAGTCAAATTTTGGTGCCGTTGCCGGGGAAAGTTTTAGGCATTTTAGTTGTGTCGTTTTTACTTGCTTTATTTAAATTTCTGTTTTTCTCGTTTTTACTTTTCTTTTCCCTCCCACCCGGTGCGTTTAATCCGTGTGTTAAGTGTTGTGTATGCAGGGACGCCGCAGTCTAAAAAGAAAACTAACTTCCCCGCTGGATAACACTCGCACACATACCAGAGCAGACGTGTTATACTCTGACTCTGATTCTGAGGCGCACTCTGAAACCAGCTCTGACTCTGAGTCTTCAGAGCAGAATACATACGAGGAGAAAGAAGTCATGGCGCAGAACATGGAATACATGGGAGACTTCACCAGGCCGGTGATCGGAGATACCAACACGTCGGCAATCGTGCTCCCCACTGCTGTGAGAAACTACAATCTCAAACCCAATGACTCGAATTTACTGCCTGTGTTTCACGGGATGCCAAGCGAGGATGCGCTGCAATTCATTCGGGATTTTGCACCCAAGTGCAAACCATACCACTGCTTAACCTCACGGAGGACCAACTCAAGCTCAAGTGCTTTCCTTATGCACTTAAAGACCAGGCGAGGACGTGGATGCTATCTCTGCCGCCCAACTCTATCAACACGTGGGGAGATGCTTGCGAAAAATTCATGCTGAAATACTACCCGAGCCACAAAACATAGGAGCTGAGAACGAAAATAATGGAGTTCACCCAAGGAGCGGACGAGCCTTTACATGAAGCTTGGGAGAGATATGAAGAACTCCTCCATCAATGCCCTCAATATCAATTCACTAATGTTATGTTGATGCAGTTCTTCTACGATGGGTTAGTACAAACTGCCCAATTTATGGTGGATAGCACGGCAGGAGGTAACATAGCTCGGAAGACCGCGGCAGATCTGAAAGAGATTTTCAAGACCTTGGCCGAGAGCTCCTAACAAAGTCAGTCCGAGGATGGAGAGTAAAGGCTAGTGTCGTGACAAACCAGTTCGAGATCCAGCAACAATTGGCCTCGATCATGCGAGAAGTCCAACAGTTGAAGATGGACAAGATGGAAAAGTCAGCTCCAGGGCAGAATCCAGCTATGCCGATGTCAACACCGCCGATGTCAGCCCAGCCAAATCCAGCACCGCCGATGTCAGCCCCGCCGAACCCAGCCATGCAGTACGTTGAGCCGTGTGGTATATGTGGAGATTTCAGCCATGGAGCTAATGAATGCTATAGAATGGGGGAGTTTACTCCGGAAGGACAAGCTGAGGTCTATGCGGCACAAGGATTTCAAAGTTATAATCAAGGGCACAACAGACCGCAGAGTTATAATCAAGGGCAGAACGTCAATTATGGATGGAGAGGTCAGTAGCCCTGCCCACCGCAACAAAATTTTCCACAACAATATCCACCGAGGTATCAACAGCAAGGGAATTTTCAGCCTTCGCAGCAACACGCTCAGCCCCAGAAGTCATCACTTGAAGATACGTTGCAAGCTTTCATGGAGATTAGCAAGCAAAATATGGAGATGACTAAGCAGAATATGGAGTCTCAAGCATCTACCATAAAAAGACTTGAGACCACCGTAGGGAAACTATCGGGCACCTTGAATCAATTGCAGCAGCAGCAGCAGCCCGGAAAATTTCATGGTCAACCTCTGCAAACTCACCAAGCTTTAGCTATCACTGCTCTCGAAGAGCAGACTTGGATACCGGAACAAACATGGATTCCGAAGCAGACCAGGGTACCAGAGCTGACATGGATGCCTGAACCAACTACGGTACTAGAGCAGAAGAAGGTAACAGCGCTGCCCAACCCAACCTTGCCGAGTGTAGCGCTACCCAGCTCAGCCCTGCCGAGTGCAGCGCTGCCCAGCTCAGCACTGCCAGATCCAGATTTGCAAAATCTAGCCCTACAGTTTTCAGCTATGGAAAGTCCAGCTCTGCAGAATCCAGCTCTGCAGAGCCCAGCCCTTCCGAAACCAGCCATGCAGAATTCAGCTATGCAAGCTTCAGCACTGCAGATTCCAGCACTGCGGAATCTAACACTTCAGAATCCAGCTATGCAGGAGCCAGCTATGCCAAGTCTAGCTCTGCAGCATCCTGCAATGCGTAGTTCAGCTATGCAAAATCCGGCCCCGCAGAGTGCAGCCCTGCCAAGTGCAGCATTGCAATGGTCAGTCATGCCAAATCCAGTTCTGCAAAACTATGGCATGAGAAAGGCACCTAAGCTGATAAGGACGCCAGAGCTAAGAAGAGCACCAAAGCTGAGACGAGAGCCAGAGTTGATAAGGCAGCCAGAGCTAACTCTCCACAAGTCCACTACGCCGTATCGACCACCGAAAGTTGTCCAACGTTCCAGCCCACCTCTACCACCACCGATTGTTGATCCAACCCAACCATTACCGAAGCAAGGAGATCCTGGCAGCTTTATTCTTAGTATTGGTTTAGGTAGAGCTGGAGAGTTCTCGGGAATGTTAGACTTAGGTGCGGCAATCAATGTAATGCCGTTTGCTATTTTTCAGAAATTGGGCAGAAAGGAAGATGAGTTGAAATGCACGAATATGAGAATTCAGCTAGCCGATGGCGCAATTAGCAGCACCCGTGGCGTTTTAGAGGACGTCGAAGTCACGGTGAGAGGAATTAAAGTGCGGGCAGATTTCGTGGTGCTTGATGCAGGGCAGGGCGTTATAGGAGAGAATGGACATCTTGTTCTACTCGGACGGCCTTTTATGGCTACTACCTAGACTCGCATTGATGTGGGATCTGGAACTGTGAGTATGGCGGGGTCCGGTAGATCGGTAACGTTCTCGGTTTTCGATAAGAAGCCTATTATTCCTACCTCTTTAATGCATTTCTGTTCTTTTGTTGAGATTTCTGATCATGTGGAAGAAGTGGGAATTTTCAGCGCTAATAGTCTTCTGCCAGCTCTATCCAGCACTCCAGCTCTGACAAGCCCAGCTCTGACTACTCCACCAACTATGACGAAGGATGCCAGCGCTGCACATCTTCTGCTAGTTCTGACAAGCCCAGCGCTGCCCATCCAGCCTGCTATGATAAACACCGGCCCGGAAGAAGAAAAGGAGACGCCGGTTCTCAGATCGGCAGAGCTGTCTCGGGAGAAAGAGGGTGTGTTGCTAAAGGATGTGTTTGACCCTGGTGCAGTTGAGTTGTACATGGAGAATGCGAAGGAGAGTTTCAAAGTCAAAGGTCATCGCATGAAATCCTACTATGGGCGGAGTACTCCGATGGTGGTGGAGTCTCGCAATCGGCACGATCCTCACTGATGATTCAAATCTGAAGTCGGGCTGGAGACTCTAACTCTAGCGCTTGGTGGGAGGCAACCCACCGTTGGTTTGTCTATGTTTTTCTTGTTTGGTTTTTCTTGTTCTTTAGTTGTTTGTTTCGTGTTTTTCCTAAGTTTCGGTTGCTTTGCGGATACTATGATGCTTGGTGTGCATGTCTTGTTTTCAGCGCTGCAATTCTCAATATGCCGCCAGCGCTGCTGCCACCACCACTACTGCACGCCAGCGCTGCACTTCTCCGCGCTGCTCTGCCAGCGCTATACTTCTCCGCGCTGCTCTGCCAGCAGCGTGGCCACTTTATACTCTGCATCGACCACAAACTCCACTCTTCACCGCCTCCTACGATGCTTCCGCTTTTTCAATGCCGATAATCAGGGATGTTTTTTTAAACTCTTTTTATTTTGTTGAGTTTTGTTGCAACATGATTGTAAGTTAGTAAAACGTGATTTGTCCGGAAGATGCTAGAAGGAGTGTTGTCATTGTGATTGCCTACAATCGTATCTTATCTGTGAAATGTGAAAAATGTTGGACGAATTGCCAACCTCAAAATTGCCAGCTCTGAAACATCTGGCCTGTTCTGAACGTGACAGCTCTGAGTCTCTCCTCCTCTAGTCCAACTATGAGCATGGGAAACCACGTGAAAAGACTTTGGAGTACATCCAAATGGTTTTTATTTCGCAAATTATGGCTCAACTATCGAAAATCTTAAGCACACAAAGTGTAAAAATGGTGATATTGATTATAAAGGCGATCACATTAGGGAATTCACTTCTAGCGGAGAATTGGGTCTGATCGAATTGCTTACATTACTCTTTTGTTGCTTCTTAAACGTTGAGTTACTTGCATGATCGAGAGATGTGTGTTGATTGTAAAATTTTGAATTGACTTTGAGAATGTTTGGATGGAAATTAGCATTGTTGAAATCAATCTCTTCCTAGGATTCATATGGATTTTGCTTGAGGACAAGCAAAAGGCTAAGTGTGGGGGGGTTGATTTATGCTTAATTGTTCTAATTTTAGGGGCTTGCATGAGCTTTATTTTAAGATAATCTTCTGAAAATTGGTGCGTTTTATGGTGTATTTTATGCTCTGCAGGAGATTTAAGATTTCGAGATGAAGAGTGCAAATGTTGGAGAGTTTGGGCTAAGAATTACGTTTTTATGCATACTCTGGCGCGTCAGAGAAGCGAAGCCCCGCGCTGCCGAGAAATGCAATTGCCAGAGAAATGCATTTGCCAGGGAAATGCTCCAGAGCCAGAGCAGCGGAACCAAGTCAGAGCAGAGAAATCCGCGAAAGTGCCAGAGGAATCGAAAGTGCCAGCGAAATCACCAGTCAGATGGGAGAAAAGTCAGAGCAGCGAAGTCAATCTCCAGACCAGAGAAATCAAGAAATCAGAGAAATCAAAGCCAGAGAAATCAAAGCCAGCGAAATAAAAAAGCCAGAGGAACCGAATGCCAGAGCAGCGAAGTGAATCGTCAGAGCGGAAGCCGTTTCTCTGGCGAGAGCCGCGAATTCGGCCAGAATGGAGATGACTTGCAAAGCACGCCAGCTGGAAGTTGCCTTATCTTACACGATTTTATTGCCTTTAGAATTCTACTTTGCATGGCAACTTCCATGGTGATATAGAGGGATTTGAAGTCTATAAATAAGGCCATACTTTCATTGTAAAAATACTTTTGCCCTAGTTTTAGACGCCATCTTTGAGATCTGTTGGCATCCGAAGCTTAGGATTTACTTGCTTTCTTACTACTTTCATAGTTGTCGATTTAATTGTTTGGTTTCAATTTAGTTTTGTTTAGCTTTTATTCTTGGATTGTGATTGAGTGACACAATTACACGTTCAAGACGTTTACGGTATTTCGTATTTCAATTCAATTTATTTTTGTTTAATCATGTTTACGTTTTTCGTTTATGTTCATGTTTCCTTTTTAATTATGCAATTTAAATTATGCACTTTAGTTTCACGCCTAGATTAGAAGTCTTTAAATTTACAAGTATTTAATTTTATAAGTAGGTTTAATTTAAGTTGTTTAAATTCTTGCCTAGATTAAGTTTAAATTCAAGTCAAGTTTAATTCAAGATTAAGTTTAAATTTAAGTTTAAGTTTCAGTTTTTAAAATCAATCTCTTTACTCTTTCTTTACTGTTTTTCCTGCGATACAATTAGAAGCCCTTTAAGACTTTCCTTGAGAGATGACACTGGGTCAACTTACCATCACTAGGATGTCCTTGTTCTATTACAAGTCAAACTAGAGGTGTTCTAGGTTGAGTCAGTTATCGCTATGCAAGAAGAACTAAATGAATTCAACAAGAATTTAGTTTGGAAACTTTGTGGATCGCCCAGATGATGCAAAGGTGATTGGATTGAAATGGATTTTCAAGAATAAAAATGATGAAGGACGAAATGTGGTGAGAAACAAAGCTAGGCTAGTGGCCAAAGGATACAGTCAAAAAGAAGGAATTGACTACGATGAAACTTTTGCCCCTGTTGCAAGACTAGAAGCAGTCAGACTTTTCTTAGCCTACGCCACTCATAAGAGATTCAAAGTACACCAAATGGGATGTGAAGTGTGAATTTCTCAACGGAGTGCTCACTGATGAAGTTTATGTGGAACAACCTCCAAGATTTGAAATTGCTTGGACCAGCTAAGGTGTACAAGCTAAAGAAAGCACTCTATGGTTTGCAGCAAGCACCAAGAGAATAGTATGATACTCTCTCTAAGTATCTGATTGAACAAGGATTCAAGAAGGGATCAGTGGACAGAACTCTTTTCACACTGAAAGAAGGAAATGAACTCCTACTTGTTCAAATTTACGTTGATGACATCATCTTCGGATCCAAATCCGAACGGATGTGCAAAAGTTTGCTGACATTATGACAAACAAATTTCAGTTGTCAATGATGGGAGAAATGAATTTCTTTCTGGGATTACAAGTAAAGCAGACCAAAGAAGGGATCTGATCAATCAGTCAAAGTATGCCAAGGAACTGATCAACAAGTTTAGGATTCAACACATGAAGTCGGTGAAGATTCCAATGAACACAACTGGAAAGTGGATCTAGAAAATGAAGGAAAATCTGTATCTTCAACTAAATAAAAGTTGATCACTAATTTATTTAGCAACTAAAACCGCAACTAACACAGTGTAATTGTAGCATATATGTAGCAATCGAGTATCGTATCCTCAGGGACTGACACAACGAAATAACTCTAGCTATCTCCTAAACAAACTATAATAGTAGACATGCAAATGAATATGAGGAAGGTTTAATTAGAACTAAACTCAAACAGCCGCAAATAAAATCACGTAGAAAAATTAAATAATAAAGACAACTGATCCTAGGGTAGTAAATTCATTAACTAAATCCACATAATAAATCTATTAATCCTTATTAACCAATTTTAATCCAGTTATGATGAGTGATCACTTAATTAATCAATTACTCTCGCTAGAGCAAGCAACGATCGTAGATTAGTAAATTCTCTATCTCCGCTAGGTCTCAAGAAAATTTACTAACTCCCAATAGCTCCTAAGAATAGCTCCCTATGATCTACCTATCTCCGCTAGGTCTCAAGGTTAAGATCATATCATACATTCCTGAACCCGTTAAACAGTTATCTCCGCTAGGTTTCAAACTGAATAGCTATACATGCAAACTATTGATCAGATAATTCACAAGAATTCAAGCACCAGGAATTATGAATCATAAATTGGAAGGTAAATAGGTACTAACAAATAAATTACATGAATCTAATTAACTATTTACAAACCCTAGAATCAGAAAAGAAAACTAGCCAGATATATTAAAATAAAACATAAACATAATTAAAAAAACAACAATTGAAAGAACTGAATCAAAAATCTTGAATCTTCAATCCTTGCAGAAATCCAATCCAAGCTCTAAAAACTGGAAAGAAATAAAAAATCTAAAGCTATATATCTGAAAAACTAAAGCTGAGAACCCTAGATAGGTCAAAAGAGGACCTATTTAAAGTGTCGGGGTAAAATACAGTATTTGAAACCCAGAAGAACTCCAAAAATCAAAAAATCCCGCACAAAATCACGATTCGGCAGTCAAACTCGGCGCCCGCCGAGTTGGGGCTTCAAAACCATCGAAAACGACGCCCGCCGAGTTTCCTGGATGAAGCTTAAAAGTGAGGCAGAGACTTCGGCGACCAAATCGGCGCCCGCCAAATTGGTCGCCGATTTGCTTCTTCAAAATGCCCATTTTATGCGGTCAACGAGTTTGACCGCTGAGTTTTGACTGTTGCGCGCGATAGTTTTGTTTCGGTCATTACTTTCTCATCCAAACTCTGATTTATGATCCGTTTGCACTCACGAACTCGTACCGAGACGATCTACAACTTCTATTTCAGAACATTTTTCCAAATTCAAACTAAATAATCCTGCAAATTTCTTCAAAGTTCGAGTAAGAATCATGTTTCACAAGATAAAGCAATTTAAACAAAACAATCATCCAACACTCAATTTCCTATAAAATGAACATCAAAAGAACATTAAAAACCATGGAAATAAGAGTGTTATCAATAGAGAAATCATTGGTTCACTACTTTATTTGACTGCTAGCAGACCAGACATAGCATTTGCAGTCGGAGTTTGTGCGAGATATCAGTCAGATCCAAATGAAGCTCATATAGATGCTGCAAAGCGCATTCTAAGATATCTCAAAGGCACCCAATATAGGTCTTTGATATCCAGTTGACGACAACTTCAAGCTTTCGGGATACTCAGACTCTGATTTTGCAGGATGCAAAATTGATAGGAAATCAACTTCCGGCACCTGTCAATTCTTAGGCAACAAGCTTATCTCTTGGTTTTCAAAGAAGCAGACTTCAGTCGCCACCTCTACAACTGAAACTGAATTTGTTGCTGCGGGAACTTGATGCTCACAAATTCTTTGGCTAGTCCAACAACTGAAGGACTACGGGATCGAAGAAAGGAAAGTCCCCATCTATTGCGACAGCTCCAATGCTATTGCAATCACGGAGAATCATGTACATCACTCCAGATGTAAACACATCTCAATACGTCATCACTTCATCCGTGATCATGTGAAAAGAAGGATGTATCAGTTGTAACATTCATACAAGCATTCAACGAGCCGACTTGCTGACCAAACCGCTTCCGAAAGATAGATTCAACGATCTATGTGGAAGGATCAGACTACTCAACCCGGAAGAATGATGCTGAAATCAAGATTTCAACTGAAATCTCAACAACTGATGTCAAGTCAATGGAAGCTCCTCAACTGATGATGTTGCGACCTAAGAAGATGAGTCTTCTTTTGGGGGAACTGTGCTCAACTGTTTAACTAAAATCGTGGTATCGACTGACTACAATGCTCAGTCGACCATAAGTAATTTAAACTTACAGTAAAATAATATCTTTCAGTTAAATCAGTTCTGAGTCTTTAAGTTCATAAAATCTTTTCTCTAACTGATCAGTTACTTTAAAATTACTTTAACTGATTGTTCGAAACCAAAAAATAAATTATCCTAGCTGGACAAAATCTTTTATGTTAGCTTCAAAATATCTTGATCTGTTCTGCCTTTTCACCTGCCTCTGCTACAAAATCTTACAAATTTCGCTGATTTGACAAGAATCATTTATTTGATTTTCTCTACTTTTGAGGTACACGTCTCCTGCAAAGACGGCGGACGTGAAGTTTTCTGTTAAAATTGGTTTAAGCACCAAAGTCAAAAAATCTTCACAATTATGGCATTTTAAATACCTTAAGAAGCTGACTTCAGTCGCCACCTCTACAACTGAAGTTGAATATGTTGCTGCTGGAAGTTGCTGCTCACAAGTCCTATGGCTAGTCCAACAATTGAAGGACTACGGGATTGAACAAAGTGAAGTACGATCTACTGTGATAGCTCCAGTGCTATCGCAATCTCACAGAATCCAATACATCACACCAGAATCAAGCACGTTGCTATACGCCATTACTTCATTAGTGATCATGTGGAAAAGAAAGACGTTTCAGTTGTGAAGATCCATACAAGAATTTAATGAGCGGATTTGTTGACAAAGGCACTCCCTGAAGAAAGGCTTAACGACCTCTGTGGAAGAATATGATTGATTAATCCAGAAGAATGAAGCCAATCATTCCTTGAGATGCCAACTGAAGATGGAGTTACCAACTGAAGATATCAACTGATGAAGATATCAACTGATGACATGTCCACCGAAGAAGTGTGTCAAAGGTTAAGGGGGAACTCAAGCTATCAGTTAAACTACTACGAGGTATCGACTGACTACGATGATCAGTCGACCAGTAAGTGCAAACGTGTTTGCTGAATGCTTAACTAAACATTTGTTACAACTGCTTAACTGAACTGAAATATCGCTTAACTGAAATATCCTGCATTTCTTTTTTATATAAGCAGTTGATTCCACGATCGTCATGATCCCGCCTTTTTCTGAGAAATCGGATTTTTAGAACACGTGTCTCTACTACATTCAAAACGGATTTAAAAATTCATTAAAACCACCTAGAGCACGACCTTTCATACTTATCATAGCCTGTTCACCTTCTTCTCTGGATATACCGATTACATCCATCCTTAGTTTTTTCACGTCTCCTCTGAGTTTTCTCTTTCACCTCTTGCTCTAACAACTTAACTCCACAGTCTAATCTGTGAGAAGAGCCCTCAAATTTACAGGAAAACCTTAGCGATACTCATTCAAGATGTCAAAGACTTCTCACTCCATTAGCAAGAAAATCGTTTGCTACGAGGCGTCAATCACTCCAGAGGCTCTACAAAGCTGGAGCGACTACACCAATTTGCATGAGATTCTATCTCATCATGGTTGGCTCAGCTTTATTCACTCTGTGCCTCCACATTTCCTAGACGCCGAGGTGATCAAGGAGTTCTATGACTCCATTGCTCTCAACGCCGAATCTGGCCAGTACTCAGCCTAGATCACATAAGTGCTGACTTCTCATCTTCTGAGAAACACATTGTCAATGTTTCTCAAGTTGTCAAGGAAATATTTCAACTTCCCTCTGATGGCTCTGCTCTCGTATTCTCCGACGAAGTCACCAACAAACTCTTTTTGTCTGCCTTGAAGTAAGAATCACCATCTGAGGTGAAAAGTACCATGAGTATGTCAATTCTACATCCGCACCTCAAGACCCTTGTGAAAATCATAAAGAGGTGTTGGTTCGGTACTTTGGGATCATCGGATCACATATCCCGACCCCACAAGGTAGTGTTAGCAGCATTGATCGAAATGCGACCATTCAATTGGACACAAGCATATTTCTGAGTCCTAGCAGAGGAGAATAATCAAGCCCATTCCTCCAGACATCTGCGTCAGGGAAACAAGGTATCTTCAATCATTCTTCATAGCACCAATGAGATACAATGTTTCTGGAAGGAAGAAATCAAAGTGACTGATGCTATCAGTCTCTTTAAAGGTTCTTTGAGCTCATTCCGTGCAACTCCTATACCATATTCAACATCAGTAATGGCGATTATCTCTTGGTCATCCGCTGGTATCCACCGCCGCACACGATCCTCCCAATCCAGACGTGATGCAGGCAAATCTACAATGTCATCCCTCACGCCTGACATTGTTCCTACCAACATCCTTCTTTGATCGAAGAGGTCACAGAAATTGCTACTGAGACTCATTCAAATCATGTTGTTGTGCCGCCTCATGGTTCACTTCAGTCACCAGAGGCACAACATTCATCATTCACCTCCTCAATCGCCCTAACCAACTCAAGCTGCCCAACACCCTTTCTCACCGATCAATGAGAATCTGCCTCCCAAATAAATATTCTTCAAAATGTCACTGAAACATTTCTAAAAAAGGTTCCAGATTTAGACCCTTTCGCTCCCTCCTCTTCAGAGATTGATACCTTTCATCCTCAGAAACTTAAGAACTACTTCTTAGGGCTTGCTCAGCATTGTCTTAGCATATACATTCCCAACCTCCAGCCAGAAATACATCCAGATGAATACAAAGATGTGGTGGACCTTCTCTTCCTCATCTTCATCAAGACTGCTCCTCGGTCACAGATTCGGGACCTCAATGTCCTGCTGTCTGAATTCGATTTAGACTCTGCCGAGTCAGAGCTGTACAACAAGTTCGGCATCACCAATATGTGGGATGCCATACATGATGTGTTTGTAGTAATTCGTGATTATCTGCAAGCACGTGGTTTTCTGTGCAGGACCATTGGAAAAGAAGACATGCCAGAAGCTATGGATGAGGATCACTAAACTGCTTCCCCAACTGCAGCCAAGGATCTCCAGCTTGCAAGGCGTATGGAAGCTCAAGAAAAGGAGCTAACTGATCTCAAAACCCAAGTCTATACCCTTGCATCACAGGTACTGTCAATCAGGCAACTACTGGATCCTTCCATTTCTGCTGATGCCAAAAAGGGAGAAGAGTTAAAGATTGGTGAAGAGACGAAGAACGAAAAGGCAAAGAGAAGGAAGGTGAAAGAAAAGCCATGAAGGAAAGGTCTCTCAAGCGACCTCGTGGTGAAGAAAAATGATTTCAATTTAAATATTTTATGTCGTAATTGTTTGAACACGTGTACTCTACTGATCAGGGACCGACTACTTTTCAGTTCCTATGTAATGAAAAATAATTACCTTTTGACCTCATCCTGAAGACAATTCTTTTTGTCCAGGCTCTGATTACTCGTTTGTATTCTTTTCAGTTATGCTTTCTCCTTGTTCTTTAACTCCTTAGTTTTTCGTTCAGTCTGCAAGATTTTAGGGCATCTTGTTAAGGGGGAAATTGTATTCACCCTATTTTGTATCTTGCTTTTTGTTTTCAGTAGTCTTTTGGCTCAGGACTGATTGTATGGTTTTGGCATCATAAAAAATGAGAAATTGTTGGGAACTTAATGAAATATTCTATCCCTAGTTTTGATGATACCGAAACTCTTAGAACTTCTTGTAATAGAATAGAACTTCTCGAACTCAAGTGTTAGAGTTCAAGTTTTCTAGTTAGACTGCTGTTTTGAAGACTGAAGATCCCAAATGAAGATAGCTGTGAAAAGACAAAGTCAAATACTGATGTAATGACTGAACGAGATTGAATCAGTTATGATTGAAGTATTAATGCTGGCTACGTGGAATTTGCGGACTGATACTCAAGTCAAGTATCAGTTGACATTCATCCTCGGACTGAAGTTTCAGTGTTAAAAGGAAGCCACATACTTTCAAGTACAACCGCATTAAATGTAGAGATATTGAAGATCATCATTTCTCTACAGAGCATTCCGTTTTGGTGCAAGCTTTTAGAAGCTCCCTACGTATTGTACCTGAGACACCGTTCTTCACCAAAATAGGAACCTCGAAGATTGTAGCCTCAGCCAAATTCAAATCTTGTCTCACAACGGCAGAAATCTTGAAGACCATCTCAACCAATGGATCTATTCAAGACTTCACCTATAAATAGAGCTCGAGAAACACTGCAATCTTCACCGATTCAAACGCACAAGCTGAACCTCTGTCAAATTTGCAACTCAGCCTTCAATCAAAGTTTGAATCGAAGAATAGAATCCCCAAAGTCTAAATCAGTTCACTGATTTACATTCTCTTATTACTTTAGGCAAATCCTTGTATTACCTAAAGCCTAAGTTTTAGATTACTTGAGAGCGGTTCTCAGTAATCTTAGTTGGAAGATTTCGAACTCTTTTCAACCGAGCGAAAAGAGTGTTCTAACTCCAGAGATCTTAGCCACCCACTGGTAAAGGCATTTGTGTGTCTTATAGCGTGCTAAGAGAGAGCAAGAATCCAACCCAGTGCGTTGGTACTAAAAATTTTATTTTCAGTTCAAGGTTTGTTGTGCACCCGTAAGTACAAGTCTAGAGTGTTTGTCAGACTGATCAAATGACCGTGGACGTAGGAATTTATTTTCCAAACCACGTATAAATCCTTGTGTTCTTTATCTGCTTTCAGTTATTCTTATTTGCGCTAAAATTGTTTACTTTTGAATATTGCTTAACTGAAAAGAGAAACTAAGGATTTCATTAAGTGACAAATTACTTTCTTAAGGCTATTTGAACTAAGTTTAATTTCCGCTGCTAGTGCTATTAGTCTAATATAATTGATAAATCTCCAGATAATCAGTAAGATTCATAACACTCCTCTGTTTACGTTCAAACTCGACTGAAGCCTTATCTGGACTGAAGTTATCTGACTGGTTCAGTCAACTAAAGTCATCCACTGATATTAATATCAGTATCAGTCCCTAGTCTCTCTTCAACTGAAAACTGTTTTGAAACTTAACTGAAACCTTCAATTGATATTCTTATACAAAGCTTCAGTATCAGTTAAGTTCTCTCATCTGTTCAAACATCAGTTTTCGCAAAGAATTGCCACACATATATTCCCCCCATACACTGTTCAGTGATCCTCCAGGACCCAACAACCATACTATAAATTAATTAAAATTAATCTAATAAAATAATAGTAAATAAAATGACGAGAGTCAGAGCGTACGGTGGTGGTCGGTGGCGGAGCAGTGGCGGTGCGGTGGCGCGGTGGCGTGGCTGCGGGGAGCTGAGATAGAGAGAGAGAGAGAGAGAG
>NC_080387.1:39266774-39269274 GCF_028751815.1 Salvia miltiorrhiza
GGGTATGAAGAAGTTGAAGGAGATTTGCAAAATCTCCCAAAACTTTCAATACCACAAGACGAGGATGACTTGGTCCTCTACACCGACGCGAGTGATTCCTGGTGGGCAGTAGTGCTCACAAAAATCACCCCTTATGGAGAAGAACCTTGCAGATACTGTAGCGGTCTTTTCTCCGACAACGAGGCTGTGCGATGGCACATAACGAGAAAGAATTTTATGCAGTCAGAAAGGCGTTCAAAAATGGCTGCTTTCTTACTTGCTAAGAAATTCGTTTTGAAAGTTGATAACACTAACGTTAAAGCTTTCTTAACAAAAAAGATAGAATCTAAACCTGAAAAGGCTAGATTACTAGATGGCAAGCAGAATGCCAATATTATGAATTTGATATTGTCATTTTGAAATCTGATGAAAATGTTCTTGCAGATTTCTTAACAAGGGATGGAGCCAACTGAGGTTGACTCTATCATGGAGAACCAGAGGCAGCTCCTGGACAACCTGGAGATGCTACAACAAGAATGACAAGAGTGTTTACTCCATGCCAAACAAGCGGGAAGGATACAATCGGATGATGAATCCAAAGTAACCAAACATACGAGTATGTCTCAAGAAGATGTTAAATCTTAATGAGGCAACCCACAAGCCGCTCCTGCGCGGGATCATGGCTCCCACGATCAAAGCAGGCCTTACCGTACAGGCCGGATTACCTGTAGCAGGGGATTCAAATACCCTAGCACAAGTTCTGAGGCTAAGGTGTCAAAACCGGATCCTCGAGAAAAAGATGTTGTTAAGGCTTCACAGCCCGAACCAACATGTCAACCCTCCACCTCTGGGGTAAAAGAGGGAGAGATCAGTCTTAGGCCATTGACGGGCAAATCTAAGATTGATATTAACATTATTAAAATTTCTCTATTTGGCAGATGTACCAATCCAGACGGGAGAAACTCAATACCAGAAAGGGACTCAATCCGAACTATTGCCGGGTTGATATCAAAGAAAATATCCTCATGTTTGGATGACCACCGGAGCCAATCCGCAGGAGGTTAAGGAATGGTATGAATTTGGGGCGTTAGCCTCAGTTTATACTATTTCGCCAGCATTCAACGAAATCAAGGGTCTACCAAGGTGGATCAAGAAACAGTTTATGATGCTTGGTCGAACAATCCGTCTCAAAACAGAGGAGACATCCTGGAGCTATATTTTCTCAGTGCAGCTCCAGAACCAGCAGGCAAAGGGAATCACGAAGCTTTCCATTTCATTAAGCTTCGGAGACCCGACAGGAGGCCTTAAACAGAATTAAGGCACCAGATCACGAGATCTCCATCGTCACTACTTTACGGAGGATCAAATCTCCATAAGGCGTGCTTGGGGACTATGGGTCTGTCTCACAGAGATAGACAAAGTAAAGTACCAATTCAAGTTCTCTCATAATGCAGGACTTGGATCTTTCTTGTTAAATTCTATGACAGGAAAAACTACAAGCTTCGCAGAGAAGGCCTTCGAAGGAAAAAGGCAGACTCTCTGGCGAAACAAGGTGGCAGGAAGCAAAGAAACCCGCCACAAGTTCTGCAACATGGCTCATTTAGGCCATTGGGTAGATCATATCTGCGCAGAGTGTCCTACGCAGAAGGAACCAGAATTCGGCAAAGGCTTTTTTCCAAAGCCTAACAAGAAGAAGTTCCGGTCCGATGAGTATGAGGAGCACAAGACTCCACATGGACGAGCACCTCGGGCACCAAAAAAGTAAAAGGTCCGACAAAGAAAAGGGAGTCATGTGACTCAGGACAGGAGGACCACCCACTAAAAGAGAAACGACGAAAGTGGATGGATAATACTGCAGGCCAATTACCCACTGACCAAAGTGGGTAATTCTATATAAGCTCCACTCATCAAAAGAAGACAAAGGATGGTGGAAAAGTTGTAGGCTAGCCCCTCACAGCATTATCAATGAAATAATGGAGTATGGGACCAAGAAAGCACCACTCACCGAAAGCAGGGAACAAAGTTGAGTGGATGGAAAAGTAGCTGGACCTAACCAACCATTATCACAAAAAGATAAAGGAAGGTGCAGCATGTGAAGGCACTAACTAGTGTCGGCAATCATGGCCGACAAAAGAAGGTAACCGTCACCATCCAATGCCACGAAGAAGGAATCCAATGCCAACTACCAAAACAATTATGGAGGGGATCAAACCTCTATAAAACCCGAGCTCTGAAGAGAAGAGACATTGGAAAATTTTCACAACCTTACTCACACCACACACTCTCTTCAGAAAACTATCTTTGTATTTTAAATTTGTTTTCAAAGTTTTTCAATTCTAGTTTTAGTTTCTTTTTATTTTATGTATACAAGAATTAGCTACTATGAGTAGCTAAACAAGTTAGTCTCCTCCCTTAGGGAGTATTATGAAATAAAATAAGTATTTTATAATTCCTCTTTTAACGTTTTTTTTAGCCCAATTTTCGGTTGAGTAAAATATTTCTTTTCATTTATCAACAAAAG
>NC_080387.1:39274274-39470051 GCF_028751815.1 Salvia miltiorrhiza
CAACTTCCATGGTGATCTAGAGGGATTTGAAGTCTATAAATAGGGCCATACTTTTCATTGTAAAAATACTTTTGCCCTAGTTTTAGACGCCATCTTTGAGATCTGTTGGCATCCGAAGCTTAGGATTTACTTGCTTTCTTAGTGCTTTTATAGTTGTCGATTTTAATAGTTAGGTTTCAATTTAGTTTTGTTTAGCTTTTATTCTTGGATTGTGATTGAGTGACACAATTACATGTTCAAGACGTTTACGGTATTTCGTATTTCAATTCAATTTATTTTTGTTGAATCATGTTTACGTTTTTCGTTTATGTTCATGCTTCCATTTTAATTATGCAATTTAAATTATGCACTTTAGTTTCACGCCTAGATTAGAAGTCTTTAAATTTACAAGTATTTAATTTTATAAGTAGGTTTAATTTAAGTTGTTTAAATTCTTGCCTAGATTAAGTTTAAATTCAAGTCAAGTTTAATTCAAGATTAAGTTTAAATTTAAGTTTAAGTTTCAGTTTTTAAAATCAATCTCTTTACTGCTTTCTTTACTGTTTTTCCTGCGATACAATTAGAAGCCCTTTAAGACTTTCCTTGAGAGATGACACTGGGTCAACTTACCATCACTAGGATGTCCTTGTTCTATTGCAAGTCAAACTAGAGGTGTTCTAGGTTGAGTCAAATTTTGGTGCCGTTGCCGGGGAAAGTTTTAGGCATTTTAGTTGTGTCGTTTTTACTTGCTTTATTTAAATTTCTGTTTTTCTCGTTTTTACTTTTCTTTTCCCTCCCACCCGGTGCGTTTAATCCGTGTGTTAAGTGTTGTGTATGCAGGGACGCCGCAGTCTAAAAAGAAAACTAACTTCCCCGCTGGATAACACTCGCACACATACCAGAGCAGACGTGTTATACTCTGACTCTGATTCTGAGGCGCACTCTGAAACCAGCTCTGACTCTGAGTCTTCAGAGCAGAATACATACGAGGAGAAAGAAGTCATGGCGCAGAACATGGAATACATGGGAGACTTCACCAGGCCGGTGATCGGAGATACCAACACGTCGGCAATCGTGCTCCCCACTGCTGTGAGAAACTACAATCTCAAACCCAATGACTCGAATTTACTGCCTGTGTTTCACGGGATGCCAAGCGAGGATGCGCTGCAATTCATTCGGGATTTTTGCACCCAAGTGCAAACCATACCACTGCTTAACCTCACGGAGGACCAACTCAAGCTCAAGTGCTTTCCTTATGCACTTAAAGACCAGGCGAGGACGTGGATGCTATCTCTGCCGCCCAACTCTATCAACACGTGGGGAGATGCTTGCGAAAAATTCATGCTGAAATACTACCCGAGCCACAAAACATAGGAGCTGAGAACGAAAATAATGGAGTTCACCCAAGGAGCGGACGAGCCTTTACATGAAGCTTGGGAGAGATATGAAGAACTCCTCCATCAATGCCCTCAATATCAATTCACTAATGTTATGTTGATGCAGTTCTTCTACGATGGGTTAGTACAAACTGCCCAATTTATGGTGGATAGCACGGCAGGAGGTAACATAGCTCGGAAGACCGCGGCAGATCTGAAAGAGATTTTCAAGACCTTGGCCGAGAGCTCCTAACAAAAGTCAGTCCGAGGATGGAGAGTAAAGGCTAGTGCCGTGACAAACCAGTTCGAGATCCAGCAACAATTGGCCTCGATCATGCGAGAAGTCCAACAGTTGAAGATGGACAAGATGGAAAAGTCAGCTCCAGGGCAGAATCCAGCTATGCCGATGTCAACACCGCCGATGTCAGCCCAGCCAAATCCAGCACCGCCGATGTCAGCCCCGCCGAACCCAGCCATGCAGTACGTTGAGCCGTGTGGTATATGTGGAGATTTCAGCCATGGAGCTAATGAATGCTATAGAATGGGGGAGTTTACTCCGGAAGGACAAGCTGAGGTCTATGCGGCACAAGGATTTCAAAGCTATAATCAAGGGCACAACAGACCGCAGAGTTATAATCAAGGGCAGAACGTCAATTATGGATGGAGAGGTCAGTAGCCCTGCCCACCGCAACAAAATTTTCCCCAACAATATCCACCGAGGTATCAACAGCAAGGGAATTTTCAGCCTTCGCAGCAACACGCTCAGCCCCAGAAGTCATCACTTGAAGATACGTTGCAAGCTTTCATGGAGATTAGCAAGCAAAATATGGAGATGACTAAGCAGAATATGGAGTCTCAAGCATCTACCATAAAAGACTTGAGACCACCGTAGGGAAACTATCGGGCACCTTGAATCAATTGCAGCAGCAGCAGCAGCCCGGAAAATTTCATGGTCAACCTCTGCAAACTCACCAAGCTTTAGCTATCACTGCTCTCGAAGAGCAGACTTGGATACCGGAACAAACATGGATTCCGAAGCAGACCAGGGTACCAGAGCTGACATGGATGCCTGAACCAACTACGGTACTAGAGCAGAAGAAGGTAACAGCGCTGCCCAACCCAACCTTGCCGAGTGTAGCGCTACCCAGCTCAGCCCTGCCGAGTGCAGCGCTGCCCAGCTCAGCACTGCCAGATCCAGATTTGCAAAATCTAGCCCTACAGTTTTCAGCTATGGAAAGTCCAGCTCTGCAGAATCCAGCTCTGCAGAGCCCAGCCCTTCCGAAACCAGCCATGCAGAATTCAGCTATGCAAGCTTCAGCACTGCAGATTCCAGCACTGCGGAATCTAACACTTCAGAATCCAGCTATGCAGGAGCCAGCTATGCCAAGTCTAGCTCTGCAGCATCCTGCAATGCGTAGTTCAGCTATGCAAAATCCGGCCCCGCAGAGTGCAGCCCTGCCAAGTGCAGCATTGCAATGGTCAGTCATGCCAAATCCAGTTCTGCAAAACTATGGCATGAGAAAGGCACCTAAGCTGATAAGGACGCCAGAGCTAAGAAGAGCACCAAAGCTGAGACGAGAGCCAGAGTTGATAAGGCAGCCAGAGCTAACTCTCCACAAGTCCACTACGCCGTATCGACCACCGAAAGTTGTCCAACGTTCCAGCCCACCTCTACCACCACCGATTGTTGATCCAACCCAACCATTACCGAAGCAAGGAGATCCTGGCAGCTTTATTCTTAGTATTGGTTTAGGTAGAGCTGGAGAGTTCTCGGGAATGTTAGACTTAGGTGCGGCAATCAATGTAATGCCGTTTGCTATTTTTCAGAAATTGGGCAGAAAGGAAGATGAGTTGAAATGCACGAATATGAGAATTCAGCTAGCCGATGGCGCAATTAGCAGCACCCGTGGCGTTTTAGAGGACGTCGAAGTCACGGTGAGAGGAATTAAAGTGCGGGCAGATTTCGTGGTGCTTGATGCAGGGCAGGGCGTTATAGGAGAGAATGGACATCTTGTTCTACTCGGATGGCCTTTTATGGCTACTACCTAGACTCGCATTGATGTGGGATCTGGAACTGTGAGTATGGCGGGGTCCGGTAGATCGGTAACGTTCTCGGTTTTCGATAAGAAGCCTATTATTCCTACCTCTTTAATGCATTTCTGTTCTTTTGTTGAGATTTCTGATCATGTGGAAGAAGTGGGAATTTTCAGCGCTAATAGTCTTCTGCCAGCTCTATCCAGCACTCCAGCTCTGACAAGCCCAGCTCTGACTACTCCACCAACTATGACGAAGGATGCCAGCGCTGCACATCTTCTGCTAGTTCTGACAAGCCCAGCGCTGCCCATCCAGCCTGCTATGATAAACACCGGCCCGGAAGAAGAAAAGGAGACGCCGGTTCTCAGATCGGCAGAGCTGTCTCGGGAGAAAGAGGGTGTGTTGCTAAAGGATGTGTTTGACCCTGGTGCAGTTGAGTTGTACATGGAGAATGCGAAGGAGAGTTTCAAAGTCAAAGGTCATCGCATGAAATCCTACTATGGGCGGAGTACTCCGATGGTGGTGGAGTCTCGCAATCGGCACGATCCTCACTGATGATTCAAATCTGAAGTCGGGCTGGAGACTCTAACTCTAGCGCTTGGTGGGAGGCAACCCACCGTTGGTTTGTCTATGTTTTTCTTGTTTGGTTTTTCTTGTTCTTTAGTTGTTTGTTTCGTGTTTTTCCTAAGTTTCGGTTGCTTTGCGGATACTATGATGCTTGGTGTGCATGTCTTGTTTTCAGCGCTGCAATTCTCAATATGCCGCCAGCGCTGCTGCCACCACCACTACTGCACGCCAGCGCTGCACTTCTCCGCGCTGCTCTGCCAGCGCTATACTTCTCCGCGCTGCTCTGCCAGCAGCGTGGCCACTTTATACTCTGCATCGACCACAAACTCCACTCTTCACCGCCTCCTACGATGCTTCCGCTTTTCAATGCCGATAATCAGGGATGTTTTTTAAACTCTTTTTATTTTGTTGAGTTTTGTTGCAACATGATTGTAAGTTAGTAAAACGTGATTTGTCCGGAAGATGCTAGAAGGAGTGTTGTCATTGTGATTGCCTACAATCGTATCTTATCTGTGAAATGTGAAAAATGTTGGACGAATTGCCAACCTCAAAATTGCCAGCTCTGAAACATCTGGCCTGTTCTGAAACGTGACAGCTCTGAGTCTCTCCTCCTCTAGTCCAACTATGAGCATGGGAAACCACGTGAAAAGACTTTGGAGTACATCCAAATGGTTTTTATTTCGCAAATTATGGCTCAACTATCGAAAATCTTAAGCACACAAAGTGTAAAAAATGGTGATATTGATTATAAAGGCGATCACATTAGGGAATTCACTTCTAGCGGAGAATTGGGTCTGATCGAATTGCTTACATTACTCTTTTGTTGCTTCTTAAACGTTGAGTTACTTGCATGATCGAGAGATGTGTGTTGATTGTAAAATTTTGAATTGACTTTGAGAATGTTTGGATGGAAATTAGCATTGTTGAAATCAATCTCTTCCTAGGATTCATATGGATTTTGCTTGAGGACAAGCAAAAGGCTAAGTGTGGGGGGGTTGATTTATGCTTAATTGTTCTAATTTTAGGGGCTTGCATGAGCTTTATTTTAAGATAATCTTCTGAAAATTGGTGCGTTTTATGGTGTATTTTATGCTCTGCAGGAGATTTAAGATTTCGAGATGAAGAGTGCAAATGTTGGAGAGTTTGGGCTAAGAATTACGTTTTTATGCATACTCTGGCGCGTCAGAGAAGCGAAGCCCCGCGCTGCCGAGAAATGCAATTGCCAGAGAAATGCATTTGCCAGGGAAATGCTCCAGAGCCAGAGCAGCGGAACCAAGTCAGAGCAGAGAAATCCGCGAAAGTGCCAGAGGAATCGAAAGTGCCAGCGAAATCACCAGTCAGATGGGAGAAAAGTCAGAGCAGCGAAGTCAATCTCCAGACCAGAGAAATCAAGAAATCAGAGAAATCAAAGCCAGAGAAATCAAAGCCAGCGAAATAAAAAAGCCAGAGGAACCGAATGCCAGAGCAGCGAAGTGAATCGTCAGAGCGGAAGCCGTTTCTCTGGCGAGAGCCGCGAATTCGGCCAGAATGGAGATGACTTGCAAAGCACGCCAGCTGGAAGTTGCCTTATCTTACATGATTTTATTGCCTTTAGAATTCTACTTTGCATGGCAACTTCCATGGTGATCTAGAGGGATTTGAAGTCTATAAATAGGGCCATACTTTTCATTGTAAAAATACTTTTGCCCTAGTTTTAGACGCCATCTTTGAGATCTGTTGGCATCCGAAGCTTAGGATTTACTTGCTTTCTTAGTGCTTTTATAGTTGTCGATTTTAATAGTTAGGTTTCAATTTAGTTTTGTTTAGCTTTTATTCTTGGATTGTGATTGAGTGACACAATTACATGTTCAAGACGTTTACGGTATTTCGTATTTCAATTCAATTTATTTTTGTTGAATCATGTTTACGTTTTTCGTTTATGTTCATGCTTCCATTTTAATTATGCAATTTAAATTATGCACTTTAGTTTCACGCCTAGATTAGAAGTCTTTAAATTTACAAGTATTTAATTTTATAAGTAGGTTTAATTTAAGTTGTTTAAATTCTTGCCTAGATTAAGTTTAAATTCAAGTCAAGTTTAATTCAAGATTAAGTTTAAATTTAAGTTTAAGTTTCAGTTTTTAAAATCAATCTCTTTACTGCTTTCTTTACTGTTTTTCCTGCGATACAATTAGAAGCCCTTTAAGACTTTCCTTGAGAGATGACACTGGGTCAACTTACCATCACTAGGATGTCCTTGTTCTATTGCAAGTCAAACTAGAGGTGTTCTAGGTTGAGTCAAATTTTGGTGCCGTTGCCGGGGAAAGTTTTAGGCATTTTAGTTGTGTCGTTTTTACTTGCTTTATTTAAATTTCTGTTTTTCTCGTTTTTACTTTTCTTTTCCCTCCCACCCGGTGCGTTTAATCCGTGTGTTAAGTGTTGTGTATGCAGGGACGCCGCAGTCTAAAAAGAAAACTAACTTCCCCGCTGGATAACACTCGCACACATACCAGAGCAGACGTGTTATACTCTGACTCTGATTCTGAGGCGCACTCTGAAACCAGCTCTGACTCTGAGTCTTCAGAGCAGAATACATACGAGGAGAAAGAAGTCATGGCGCAGAACATGGAATACATGGGAGACTTCACCAGGCCGGTGATCGGAGATACCAACACGTCGGCAATCGTGCTCCCCACTGCTGTGAGAAACTACAATCTCAAACCCAATGACTCGAATTTACTGCCTGTGTTTCACGGGATGCCAAGCGAGGATGCGCTGCAATTCATTCGGGATTTTTGCACCCAAGTGCAAACCATACCACTGCTTAACCTCACGGAGGACCAACTCAAGCTCAAGTGCTTTCCTTATGCACTTAAAGACCAGGCGAGGACGTGGATGCTATCTCTGCCGCCCAACTCTATCAACACGTGGGGAGATGCTTGCGAAAAATTCATGCTGAAATACTACCCGAGCCACAAAACATAGGAGCTGAGAACGAAAATAATGGAGTTCACCCAAGGAGCGGACGAGCCTTTACATGAAGCTTGGGAGAGATATGAAGAACTCCTCCATCAATGCCCTCAATATCAATTCACTAATGTTATGTTGATGCAGTTCTTCTACGATGGGTTAGTACAAACTGCCCAATTTATGGTGGATAGCACGGCAGGAGGTAACATAGCTCGGAAGACCGCGGCAGATCTGAAAGAGATTTTCAAGACCTTGGCCGAGAGCTCCTAACAAAAGTCAGTCCGAGGATGGAGAGTAAAGGCTAGTGTCGTGACAAACCAGTTCGAGATCCAGCAACAATTGGCCTCGATCATGCGAGAAGTCCAACAGTTGAAGATGGACAAGATGGAAAAGTCAGCTCCAGGGCAGAATCCAGCTATGCCGATGTCAACACCGCCGATGTCAGCCCAGCCAAATCCAGCACCGCCGATGTCAGCCCCGCCGAACCCAGCCATGCAGTACGTTGAGCCGTGTGGTATATGTGGAGATTTCAGCCATGGAGCTAATGAATGCTATAGAATGGGGGAGTTTACTCCGGAAGGACAAGCTGAGGTCTATGCGGCACAAGGATTTCAAAGTTATAATCAAGGGCACAACAGACCGCAGAGTTATAATCAAGGGCAGAACGTCAATTATGGATGGAGAGGTCAGTAGCCCTGCCCACCGCAACAAAATTTTCCACAACAATATCCACCGAGGTATCAACAGCAAGGGAATTTTCAGCCTTCGCAGCAACACGCTCAGCCCCAGAAGTCATCACTTGAAGATACGTTGCAAGCTTTCATGGAGATTAGCAAGCAAAATATGGAGATGACTAAGCAGAATATGGAGTCTCAAGCATCTACCATAAAAAGACTTGAGACCACCGTAGGGAAACTATCGGGCACCTTGAATCAATTGCAGCAGCAGCAGCAGCCCGGAAAATTTCATGGTCAACCTCTGCAAACTCACCAAGCTTTAGCTATCACTGCTCTCGAAGAGCAGACTTGGATACCGGAACAAACATGGATTCCGAAGCAGACCAGGGTACCAGAGCTGACATGGATGCCTGAACCAACTACGGTACTAGAGCAGAAGAAGGTAACAGCGCTGCCCAACCCAACCTTGCCGAGTGTAGCGCTACCCAGCTCAGCCCTGCCGAGTGCAGCGCTGCCCAGCTCAGCACTGCCAGATCCAGATTTGCAAAATCTAGCCCTACAGTTTTCAGCTATGGAAAGTCCAGCTCTGCAGAATCCAGCTCTGCAGAGCCCAGCCCTTCCGAAACCAGCCATGCAGAATTCAGCTATGCAAGCTTCAGCACTGCAGATTCCAGCACTGCGGAATCTAACACTTCAGAATCCAGCTATGCAGGAGCCAGCTATGCCAAGTCTAGCTCTGCAGCATCCTGCAATGCGTAGTTCAGCTATGCAAAATCCGGCCCCGCAGAGTGCAGCCCTGCCAAGTGCAGCATTGCAATGGTCAGTCATGCCAAATCCAGTTCTGCAAAACTATGGCATGAGAAAGGCACCTAAGCTGATAAGGACGCCAGAGCTAAGAAGAGCACCAAAGCTGAGACGAGAGCCAGAGTTGATAAGGCAGCCAGAGCTAACTCTCCACAAGTCCACTACGCCGTATCGACCACCGAAAGTTGTCCAACGTTCCAGCCCACCTCTACCACCACCGATTGTTGATCCAACCCAACCATTACCGAAGCAAGGAGATCCTGGCAGCTTTATTCTTAGTATTGGTTTAGGTAGAGCTGGAGAGTTCTCGGGAATGTTAGACTTAGGTGCGGCAATCAATGTAATGCCGTTTGCTATTTTTCAGAAATTGGGCAGAAAGGAAGATGAGTTGAAATGCACGAATATGAGAATTCAGCTAGCCGATGGCGCAATTAGCAGCACCCGTGGCGTTTTAGAGGACGTCGAAGTCACGGTGAGAGGAATTAAAGTGCGGGCAGATTTCGTGGTGCTTGATGCAGGGCAGGGCGTTATAGGAGAGAATGGACATCTTGTTCTACTCGGACGGCCTTTTATGGCTACTACCTAGACTCGCATTGATGTGGGATCTGGAACTGTGAGTATGGCGGGGTCCGGTAGATCGGTAACGTTCTCGGTTTTCGATAAGAAGCCTATTATTCCTACCTCTTTAATGCATTTCTGTTCTTTTGTTGAGATTTCTGATCATGTGGAAGAAGTGGGAATTTTCAGCGCTAATAGTCTTCTGCCAGCTCTATCCAGCACTCCAGCTCTGACAAGCCCAGCTCTGACTACTCCACCAACTATGACGAAGGATGCCAGCGCTGCACATCTTCTGCTAGTTCTGACAAGCCCAGCGCTGCCCATCCAGCCTGCTATGATAAACACCGGCCCGGAAGAAGAAAAGGAGACGCCGGTTCTCAGATCGGCAGAGCTGTCTCGGGAGAAAGAGGGTGTGTTGCTAAAGGATGTGTTTGACCCTGGTGCAGTTGAGTTGTACATGGAGAATGCGAAGGAGAGTTTCAAAGTCAAAGGTCATCGCATGAAATCCTACTATGGGCGGAGTACTCCGATGGTGGTGGAGTCTCGCAATCGGCACGATCCTCACTGATGATTCAAATCTGAAGTCGGGCTGGAGACTCTAACTCTAGCGCTTGGTGGGAGGCAACCCACCGTTGGTTTGTCTATGTTTTTCTTGTTTGGTTTTTCTTGTTCTTTAGTTGTTTGTTTCGTGTTTTTCCTAAGTTTCGGTTGCTTTGCGGATACTATGATGCTTGGTGTGCATGTCTTGTTTTCAGCGCTGCAATTCTCAATATGCCGCCAGCGCTGCTGCCACCACCACTACTGCACGCCAGCGCTGCACTTCTCCGCGCTGCTCTGCCAGCGCTATACTTCTCCGCGCTGCTCTGCCAGCAGCGTGGCCACTTTATACTCTGCATCGACCACAAACTCCACTCTTCACCGCCTCCTACGATGCTTCCGCTTTTCAATGCCGATAATCAGGGATGTTTTTTAAACTCTTTTTATTTTGTTGAGTTTTGTTGCAACATGATTGTAAGTTAGTAAAACGTGATTTGTCCGGAAGATGCTAGAAGGAGTGTTGTCATTGTGATTGCCTACAATCGTATCTTATCTGTGAAATGTGAAAAATGTTGGACGAATTGCCAACCTCAAAATTGCCAGCTCTGAAACATCTGGCCTGTTCTGAAACGTGACAGCTCTGAGTCTCTCCTCCTCTAGTCCAACTATGAGCATGGGAAACCACGTGAAAAGACTTTGGAGTACATCCAAATGGTTTTTATTTCGCAAATTATGGCTCAACTATCGAAAATCTTAAGCACACAAAGTGTAAAAAATGGTGATATTGATTATAAAGGCGATCACATTAGGGAATTCACTTCTAGCGGAGAATTGGGTCTGATCGAATTGCTTACATTACTCTTTTGTTGCTTCTTAAACGTTGAGTTACTTGCATGATCGAGAGATGTGTGTTGATTGTAAAATTTTGAATTGACTTTGAGAATGTTTGGATGGAAATTAGCATTGTTGAAATCAATCTCTTCCTAGGATTCATATGGATTTTGCTTGAGGACAAGCAAAAGGCTAAGTGTGGGGGGGTTGATTTATGCTTAATTGTTCTAATTTTAGGGGCTTGCATGAGCTTTATTTTAAGATAATCTTCTGAAAATTGGTGCGTTTTATGGTGTATTTTATGCTCTGCAGGAGATTTAAGATTTCGAGATGAAGAGTGCAAATGTTGGAGAGTTTGGGCTAAGAATTACGTTTTTATGCATACTCTGGCGCGTCAGAGAAGCGAAGCCCCGCGCTGCCGAGAAATGCAATTGCCAGAGAAATGCATTTGCCAGGGAAATGCTCCAGAGCCAGAGCAGCGGAACCAAGTCAGAGCAGAGAAATCCGCGAAAGTGCCAGAGGAATCGAAAGTGCCAGCGAAATCACCAGTCAGATGGGAGAAAAGTCAGAGCAGCGAAGTCAATCTCCAGACCAGAGAAATCAAGAAATCAGAGAAATCAAAGCCAGAGAAATCAAAGCCAGCGAAATAAAAAAGCCAGAGGAACCGAATGCCAGAGCAGCGAAGTGAATCGTCAGAGCGGAAGCCGTTTCTCTGGCGAGAGCCGCGAATTCGGCCAGAATGGAGATGACTTGCAAAGCACGCCAGCTGGAAGTTGCCTTATCTTACACGATTTTATTGCCTTTAGAATTCTACTTTGCATGGCAACTTCCATGGTGATATAGAGGGATTTGAAGTCTATAAATAAGGCCATACTTTTCATTGTAAAAATACTTTTGCCCTAGTTTTAGACGCCATCTTTGAGATCTGTTGGCATCCGAAGCTTAGGATTTACTTGCTTTCTTACTACTTTCATAGTTGTCGATTTTAATTGTTTGGTTTCAATTTAGTTTTGTTTAGCTTTTATTCTTGGATTGTGATTGAGTGACACAATTACACGTTCAAGACGTTTACGGTATTTCGTATTTCAATTCAATTTATTTTTGTTTAATCATGTTTACGTTTTTCGTTTATGTTCATGTTTCCTTTTTAATTATGCAATTTAAATTATGCACTTTAGTTTCACGCCTAGATTAGAAGTCTTTAAATTTACAAGTATTTAATTTTATAAGTAGGTTTAATTTAAGTTGTTTAAATTCTTGCCTAGATTAAGTTTAAATTCAAGTCAAGTTTAATTCAAGATTAAGTTTAAATTTAAGTTTAAGTTTCAGTTTTTAAAATCAATCTCTTTACTCTTTTCTTTACTGTTTTTCCTGCGATACAATTAGAAGCCCTTTAAGACTTTCCTTGAGAGATGACACTGGGTCAACTTACCATCACTAGGATGTCCTTGTTCTATTACAAGTCAAACTAGAGGTGTTCTAGGTTGAGTCAGTTATCGCTATGCAAGAAGAACTAAATGAATTCAACAAGAATTTAGTTTGGAAACTTGTGGATCGCCCAGATGATGCAAAGGTGATTGGATTGAAATGGATTTTCAAGAATAAAAATGATGAAGGACGAAATGTGGTGAGAAACAAAGCTAGGCTAGTGGCCAAAGGATACAGTCAAAAAGAAGGAATTGACTACGATGAAACTTTTGCCCCTGTTGCAAGACTAGAAGCAGTCAGACTTTTCTTAGCCTACGCCACTCATAAGAGATTCAAAGTACACCAAATGGATGTGAAGTGTGAATTTCTCAACGGAGTGCTCACTGATGAAGTTTATGTGGAACAACCTCCAAGATTTGAAATTGCTGGACCAGCTAAGGTGTACAAGCTAAAGAAAGCACTCTATGGTTTGCAGCAAGCACCAAGAGAATAGTATGATACTCTCTCTAAGTATCTGATTGAACAAGGATTCAAGAAGGGATCAGTGGACAGAACTCTTTTCACACTGAAAGAAGGAAATGAACTCCTACTTGTTCAAATTTACGTTGATGACATCATCTTCGGATCCAAATCCGAACGGATGTGCAAAAAGTTTGCTGACATTATGACAAACAAATTTCAGTTGTCAATGATGGGAGAAATGAATTTCTTTCTGGGATTACAAGTAAAGCAGACCAAAGAAGGGATCTGATCAATCAGTCAAAGTATGCCAAGGAACTGATCAACAAGTTTAGGATTCAACACATGAAGTCGGTGAAGATTCCAATGAACACCAACTGGAAAGTGGATCTAGAAAATGAAGGAAAATCTGTATCTTCAACTAAATAAAAGTTGATCACTAATTTATTTAGCAACTAAACCGCAACTAACACAGTGTAATTGTAGCATATATGTAGCAATCGAGTATCGTATCCTCAGGGACTGACACAACGAAATAACTCTAGCTATCTCCTAAACAAACTATAATAGTAGACATGCAAATGAATATGAGGAAGGTTTAATTAGAACTAAACTCAAACAGCCGCAAATAAAATCACGTAGAAAAATTAAATAATAAAGACAACTGATCCTAGGGTAGTAAATTCATTAACTAAATCCACATAATAAATCTATTAATCCTATTAACCAATTTTAATCCAGTTATGATGAGTGATCACTTAATTAATCAATTACTCTCGCTAGAGCAGCAACGATCGTAGATTAGTAAATTCTCTATCTCCGCTAGGTCTCAAGAAAATTTACTAACTCCCAATAGCTCCTAAGAATAGCTCCCTATGATCTACCTATCTCCGCTAGGTCTCAAGGTTAAGATCATATCATACATTCCTGAACCCGTTAAACAGTTATCTCCGCTAGGTTTCAAACTGAATAGCTATACATGCAAACTATTGATCAGATAATTCACAAGAATTCAAGCACCAGGAATTATGAATCATAAATTGGAAGGTAAATAGGTACTAACAAATAAATTACATGAATCTAATTAACTATTTACAAACCCTAGAATCAGAAAAGAAAACTAGCCAGATATATTAAAATAAAACATAAACATAATTAAAAAAACAACAATTGAAAGAACTGAATCAAAAATCTTGAATCTTCAATCCTTGCAGAAATCCAATCCAAGCTCTAAAAACTGGAAAGAAATAAAAAATCTAAAGCTATATATCTGAAAAACTAAAGCTGAGAACCCTAGATAGGTCAAAAGAGGACCTATTTAAAGTGTCGGGGTAAAATACAGTATTTGAAACCCAGAAGAACTCCAAAAATCAAAAAATCCCGCACAAAATCACGATTCGGCAGTCAAACTCGGCGCCCGCCGAGTTGGGGCTTCAAAACCATCGAAAACGACGCCCGCCGAGTTTCCTGGATGAAGCTTAAAAGTGAGGCAGAGACTTCGGCGACCAAATCGGCGCCCGCCAAATTGGTCGCCGATTTGCTTCTTCAAAATGCCCATTTTATGCGGTCAACGAGTTTGACCGCTGAGTTTTGACTGTTGCGCGCGATAGTTTTGTTTCGGTCATTACTTTCTCATCCAAACTCTGATTTATGATCCGTTTGCACTCACGAACTCGTACCGAGACGATCTACAACTTCTATTTCAGAACATTTTTCCAAATTCAAACTAAATAATCCTGCAAATTTCTTCAAAGTTCGAGTAAGAATCATGTTTCACAAGATAAAGCAATTTAAACACAAAACAATCATCCAACACTCAATTTCCTATAAAATGAACATCAAAAGAACATTAAAAACCATGGAAATAAGAGTGTTATCAATAGAGAAATCATTGGTTCACTACTTTATTTGACTGCTAGCAGACCAGACATAGCATTTGCAGTCGGAGTTTGTGCGAGATATCAGTCAGATCCAAATGAAGCTCATATAGATGCTGCAAAGCGCATTCTAAGATATCTCAAAGGCACACCCAATATAGGTCTTTGATATCCAGTTGACGACAACTTCAAGCTTTCGGGATACTCAGACTCTGATTTTGCAGGATGCAAAATTGATAGGAAATCAACTTCCGGCACCTGTCAATTCTTAGGCAACAAGCTTATCTCTTGGTTTTCAAAGAAGCAGACTTCAGTCGCCACCTCTACAACTGAAACTGAATTTGTTGCTGCGGGAACTTGATGCTCACAAATTCTTTGGCTAGTCCAACAACTGAAGGACTACGGGATCGAAGAAAGGAAAGTCCCCATCTATTGCGACAGCTCCAATGCTATTGCAATCACGGAGAATCATGTACATCACTCCAGATGTAAACACATCTCAATACGTCATCACTTCATCCGTGATCATGTGAAAAAGAAGGATGTATCAGTTGTGAACATTCATACAAGCATTCAACGAGCCGACTTGCTGACCAAACCGCTTCCGAAAGATAGATTCAACGATCTATGTGGAAGGATCAGACTACTCAACCCGGAAGAATGATGCTGAAATCAAGATTTCAACTGAAATCTCAACAACTGATGTCAAGTCAATGGAAGCTCCTCAACTGATGATGTTGCGACCTAAGAAGATGAGTCTTCTTTTGAGGGGGAACTGTGCTCAACTGTTTAACTAAAATCGTGGTATCGACTGACTACAATGCTCAGTCGACCAATAAGTAATTTAAACTTACAGTAAAATAATATCTTTCAGTTAAATCAGTTCTGAGTCTTTAAGTTCATAAAATCTTTTCTCTAACTGATCAGTTACTTTAAAATTACTTTAACTGATTGTTCGAAACCAAAAAATAAATTATCCTAGCTGGACAAAATCTTTTATGTTAGCTTCAAAATATCTTGATCTGTTCTGCCTTTTCACCTGCCTCTGCTACAAAATCTTACAAATTTCGCTGATTTGACAAGAATCATTTATTTGATTTTCTCTACTTTTGAGGTACACGTCTCCTGCAAAGACGGCGGACGTGAAGTTTTCTGTTAAAATTGGTTTAAGCACCAAAGTCAAAAAATCTTCACAATTATGGCATTTTAAATACCTTAAGAAGCTGACTTCAGTCGCCACCTCTACAACTGAAGTTGAATATGTTGCTGCTGGAAGTTGCTGCTCACAAGTCCTATGGCTAGTCCAACAATTGAAGGACTACGGGATTGAACAAAGTGAAGTACTGATCTACTGTGATAGCTCCAGTGCTATCGCAATCTCACAGAATCCAATACATCACACCAGAATCAAGCACGTTGCTATACGCCATTACTTCATTAGTGATCATGTGGAAAAGAAAGACGTTTCAGTTGTGAAGATCCATACAAGAATTTAATGAGCGGATTTGTTGACAAAGGCACTCCCTGAAGAAAGGCTTAACGACCTCTGTGGAAGAATATGATTGATTAATCCAGAAGAATGAAGCCAATCATTCCTTGAGATGCCAACTGAAGATGGAGTTACCAACTGAAGATATCAACTGATGAAGATATCAACTGATGACATGTCCACCGAAGAAGTGTGTCAAAGGTTAAGGGGGAACTCAAGCTATCAGTTAAACTACTACGAGGTATCGACTGACTACGATGATCAGTCGACCAGTAAGTGCAAACGTGTTTGCTGAATGCTTAACTAAACATTTGTTACAACTGCTTAACTGAACTGAAATATCGCTTAACTGAAATATCCTGCATTTCTTTTTTATATAAGCAGTTGATTCCACGATCGTCATGATCCCGCCTTTTTCTGAGAAATCGGATTTTTAGAACACGTGTCTCTACTACATTCAAAACGGATTTAAAAATTCATTAAAACCACCTAGAGCACGACCTTTCATACTTATCATAGCCTGTTCACCTTCTTCTCTGGATATACCGATTACATCCATCCTTAGTTTTTTCACGTCTCCTCTGAGTTTTCTCTTTCACCTCTTGCTCTAACAACTTAACTCCACAGTCTAATCTGTGAGAAGAGCCCTCAAATTTACAGGAAAACCTTAGCGATACTCATTCAAGATGTCAAAGACTTCTCACTCCATTAGCAAGAAAATCGTTTGCTACGAGGCGTCAATCACTCCAGAGGCTCTACAAAGCTGGAGCGACTACACCAATTTGCATGAGATTCTATCTCATCATGGTTGGCTCAGCTTTATTCACTCTGTGCCTCCACATTTCCTAGACGCCGAGGTGATCAAGGAGTTCTATGACTCCATTGCTCTCAACGCCGAATCTGGCCAGTACTCAGCCTAGATCACATAAGTGCTGACTTCTCATCTTCTGAGAAACACATTGTCAATGTTTCTCAAGTTGTCAAGGAAATATTTCAACTTCCCTCTGATGGCTCTGCTCTCGTATTCTCCGACGAAGTCACCAACAAACTCTTTTTGTCTGCCTTGAAGTAAGAATCACCATCTGAGGTGAAAAGTACCATGAGTATGTCAATTCTACATCCGCACCTCAAGACCCTTGTGAAAATCATAAAGAGGTGTTGGTTCGGTACTTTGGGATCATCGGATCACATATCCCGACCCCACAAGGTAGTGTTAGCAGCATTGATCGAAATGCGACCATTCAATTGGACACAAGCATATTTCTGAGTCCTAGCAGAGGAGAATAATCAAGCCCATTCCTCCAGACATCTGCGTCAGGGAAACAAGGTATCTTCAATCATTCTTCATAGCACCAATGAGATACAATGTTTCTGGAAGGAAGAAATCAAAGTGACTGATGCTATCAGTCTCTTTAAAGGTTCTTTGAGCTCATTCCGTGCAACTCCTATACCATATTCAACATCAGTAATGGCGATTATCTCTTGGTCATCCGCTGGTATCCACCGCCGCACACGATCCTCCCAATCCAGACGTGATGCAGGCAAATCTACAATGTCATCCCTCACGCCTGACATTGTTCCTACCAACATCCTTCTTTTGATCGAAGAGGTCACAGAAATTGCTACTGAGACTCATTCAAATCATGTTGTTGTGCCGCCTCATGGTTCACTTCAGTCACCAGAGGCACAACATTCATCATTCACCTCCTCAATCGCCCTAACCAACTCAAGCTGCCCAACACCCTTTCTCACCGATCAATGAGAATCTGCCTCCCAAAATAAATATTCTTCAAAATGTCACTGAAACATTTCTAAAAAAGGTTCCAGATTTAGACCCTTTCGCTCCCTCCTCTTCAGAGATTGATACCTTTCATCCTCAGAAACTTAAGAACTACTTCTTAGGGCTTGCTCAGCATTGTCTTAGCATATACATTCCCAACCTCCAGCCAGAAATACATCCAGATGAATACAAAGATGTGGTGGACCTTCTCTTCCTCATCTTCATCAAGACTGCTCCTCGGTCACAGATTCGGGACCTCAATGTCCTGCTGTCTGAATTCGATTTAGACTCTGCCGAGTCAGAGCTGTACAACAAGTTCGGCATCACCAATATGTGGGATGCCATACATGATGTGTTTGTAGTAATTCGTGATTATCTGCAAGCACGTGGTTTTCTGTGCAGGACCATTGGAAAAGAAGACATGCCAGAAGCTATGGATGAGGATCACTAAACTGCTTCCCCAACTGCAGCCAAGGATCTCCAGCTTGCAAGGCGTATGGAAGCTCAAGAAAAGGAGCTAACTGATCTCAAAACCCAAGTCTATACCCTTGCATCACAGGTACTGTCAATCAGGCAACTACTGGATCCTTCCATTTCTGCTGATGCCAAAAAGGGAGAAGAGTTAAAGATTGGTGAAGAGACGAAGAACGAAAAAGGCAAAGAGAAGGAAGGTGAAAGAAAAGCCATGAAGGAAAGGTCTCTCAAGCGACCTCGTGGTGAAGAAAAATGATTTCAATTTAAATATTTTATGTCGTAATTGTTTGAACACGTGTACTCTACTGATCAGGGACCGACTACTTTTCAGTTCCTATGTAATGAAAAATAATTACCTTTTGACCTCATCCTGAAGACAATTCTTTTTTGTCCAGGCTCTGATTACTCGTTTGTATTCTTTTCAGTTATGCTTTCTCCTTGTTCTTTAACTCCTTAGTTTTTCGTTCAGTCTGCAAGATTTTAGGGCATCTTGTTAAGGGGGAAATTGTATTCACCCTATTTTGTATCTTGCTTTTTGTTTTCAGTAGTCTTTTGGCTCAGGACTGATTGTATGGTTTTGGCATCATAAAAAAATGAGAAATTGTTGGGAACTTAATGAAATATTCTATCCCTAGTTTTGATGATACCGAAACTCTTAGAACTTCTTGTAATAGAATAGAACTTCTCGAACTCAAGTGTTAGAGTTCAAGTTTTCTAGTTAGACTGCTGTTTTGAAGACTGAAGATCCCAAATGAAGATAGCTGTGAAAAGACAAAGTCAAATACTGATGTAATGACTGAACGAGATTGAATCAGTTATGATTGAAGTATTAATGCTGGCTACGTGGAATTTGCGGACTGATACTCAAGTCAAGTATCAGTTGACATTCATCCTCGGACTGAAGTTTCAGTGTTAAAAGGAAGCCACATACTTTCAAGTACAACCGCATTAAATGTAGAGATATTGAAGATCATCATTTCTCTACAGAGCATTCCGTTTTGGTGCAAGCTTTTAGAAGCTCCCTACGTATTGTACCTGAGACACCGTTCTTCACCAAAATAGGAACCTCGAAGATTGTAGCCTCAGCCAAATTCAAATCTTGTCTCACAACGGCAGAAATCTTGAAGACCATCTCAACCAATGGATCTATTCAAGACTTCACCTATAAATAGAGCTCGAGAAACACTGCAATCTTCACCGATTCAAACGCACAAGCTGAACCTCTGTCAAATTTGCAACTCAGCCTTCAATCAAAGTTTGAATCGAAGAATAGAATCCCCAAAGTCTAAATCAGTTCACTGATTATTTACATTCTCTTATTACTTTAGGCAAATCCTTGTATTACCTAAAGCCTAAGTTTTAGATTACTTGAGAGCCGGTTCTCAGTAATCTTAGTTGGAAGATTTCGAACTCTTTTCAACCGAGCGAAAAGAGTGTTCTAACTCCAGAGATCTTAGCCACCCACTGGTAAAGGCATTTGTGTGTCTTATAGCGTGCTAAGAGAGAGCAAGAAATCCAACCCAGTGCGTTGGTACTAAAAATTTTATTTTCAGTTCAAGGTTTGTTGTGCACCCGTAAGTACAAGTCTAGAGTGTTTGTCAGACTGATCAAATGACCGTGGACGTAGGAATTTATTTTCCAAACCACGTATAAATCCTTGTGTTCTTTATCTGCTTTCAGTTATTCTTATTTGCGCTAAAATTGTTTACTTTTGAATATTGCTTAACTGAAAAGAGAAACTAAGGATTTCATTAAGTGACAAATTACTTTCTTAAGGCTATTTGAACTAAGTTTAATTTCCGCTGCTAGTGCTATTAGTCTAATATAATTGATAAATCTCCAGATAATCAGTAAGATTCATAACACTCCTCTGTTTACGTTCAAACTCGACTGAAGCCTTATCTGGACTGAAGTTATCTGACTGGTTCAGTCAACTAAAGTCATCCACTGATATTAATATCAGTATCAGTCCCTAGTCTCTCTTCAACTGAAAACTGTTTTGAAACTTAACTGAAACCTTCAATTGATATTCTTATACAAAGCTTCAGTATCAGTTAAGTTCTCTCATCTGTTCAAACATCAGTTTTCGCAAAGAATTGCCACACATATATATTCCCCCCATACACCTGTTCAGTGATCCTCCAGGACCCAACAACCATACTATAAATTAATTAAAATTAATCTAATAAAATAATAGTAAATAAAATGACGAGAGTCAGAGCGTACGGTGGTGGTCGGTGGCGGAGCAGTGGCGGTGGCGCGGTGGGGGCGGGGCTGAAATGAGAGAGAGAGAGAGAGAGAAGAGAGAGAGAGAGAGAAAATGAGGGTGAAAGAGAGACACACAAAAGGAAGGGAGAGGGCTTACCTGGACGAGGTGGACAACGACGGCGGTGGCGAGAGGGGGCTGGAGAGAGGCGAATTGCGTGCTGCTGGCTAGGGCACTGTCCGATTTGGGCATAAAAATTAACGGCGGCAAATACCGCCGCTAATAGCCAACCGCGTCAATTTTAGTGGCGGCCCCGTCTCCCGCCGTTAATCAGCGGCGGTCACTGCCGCCGGTAATATTAAATATATATATATATATATATATATATATATATATAGGGGAGGGGTAGAATAAAAACACTCTTAAGTTTATAAAATATAAATGATTTTCAGCCCTTAGATCATCAAGATCTACGGTTGATTCGTAACCCTGTTGGATGAATTCGTGGTCCTGAGTTCGAATCCCAAAGGTAACAAAAATTTATTTTTGGCAATTCCTAACTCTGTTGGATAAATTCATACGTGTTCTACATAAAATTCGTACATTAAGAAACATTTATATTTTATACACTTAAGAGTGTTTTTATTCTAGCCCACCCCTATATATATCTATCTATCTATATATATATATATATATATATATATATATATATATATATATATATATATATATATATATAGGGGTGGGCTACCGTGAGAGCACATTTTAAAATAAGAAATAAGAGCAATTTTTAATGTATGAATTTTATGTAGAAGACGTATGAATTCGTTGTATAAAGGTATGAATTGTGAAAAATAAATTTTTGCTGCCTTTGGGATTCGAACTCAGGACCATAAATCCATCCAACAGGATTATGAATCAACCGTAGATATTGATGATCTAAGGGCTGAAAATGATTATTATTTTATATCTTAAGAAATGCTCTTATTTTAGCCCTTCCCTATATATATATATATATATATATATATATATATATATATATATGGTCAGCTTCTATGGGGACCATTTCTTATATAGAGAATGAAGACCAAATCAAGGTCATTCATCTCAATCCAATCAATGATCCAGATTATTTCCTGATTTGATTTTTCATGTAATTAAATATTGGTTAATTACATTTATTTAATCCAAAAAGGGCCAAAACGTCCACTCAAATCCACGAATTATGGCATCTGGTTGAACAAATCCCGAAAATTACTCTCTTCCAATTCTGGGACCTGATCCGTCAATGAACATAATAGGTGAACATTAGTATGTTCATTTGTTTTCCTACGAACATATTGATGAACATTAGTATGTTCATTTGTTTTTCTACGAATATTATCATGTTCATTTATTTTTCAACGAACACAGTACAAAAAATCGATGAACATTTATTTTTTTTCTACAAATACACTACGAACACACTACAAACATGACAATGAACATTATCATGTTCATTATATTTTTCTACGAACACAGTACAAAAATATCGATGAACACATGGAAAAAATCGATGAACAAGGGCGATAGCCGGCGTCCTCACCGGAGGAGCAAGGGCGGCGACGGCGATGTAAGATCTGAAAAAGGGAGGCGGCGGCTGGGCGGATTTGTGGTCGTTGCTGCCGCCGGTCGAAGTACAGGTGGGTACATGAACTAGCGGAGCAGAGGAAGAAGTGCCCACGACGATTGGGGAGGCGGAGCAGATGAGGAAGCGGCAGAGCAACAGGAGGAGAGATGGAGGCGATTGGGGAGGCGGCGGAGCAGCAGCAGGAAAGATGGAGGCGATTGGGAAGGTGGCGGGGAGAGAGGCGGCGGAGCAGTTGGAGAGTTGGAGGGGAAATACCCGATTTTTTAATTAAATGTATTTAAATTATATAATTATTTCCCCTAATTAAATACCCGATTCTTAAATACCCTAATTAAATGTATTTAAATTATATAATTAAATACTCGATTCTTCAATTCCCCTAATTCCTTATTTCCCTAATTCTCCTTCCTTTCCCTATTTCCCGTCTTTCTCCTTCCTTTCCCAGTTTCCCTATTTCCCTTCAATTCCCCGCCCGGCCTTCCCTTCCGGCCGCCCCACTCGCCGTCGCCCCTCGCTCCTCGCCAGCCCATCATCGCTCCCATGCTGTAATTGAAGTCCCAATCTCAGCCCTAAGTAATCCCTCCCCTGCTGCCGCCGCCCCCACTCCAGGGCAGAAATCCCTCCCGGTCTCCCGTCTCCGATGAGTCGGCGCCCCTCGCCGCCCGTCATCGCCCAGACCAGAGTCAGTCGCCGGTGAGGAGCCATGCCGCCCAGCCTTCTCTTCTTCTTCTTCTTCTTCTTCGAATCTTTTTTTTTTTTTTTTTTTAAATACAGATTTTCTATGTTAATGTTGAATTTGCTGCTTTGAATTTGGTTATTATCTCATTGAATTGGAATTGATTTGTATGATTTTCTGTATGAATTTCGACTGAATTCATTTGAATTTCCTGACTCGGGTATTAGGGTATTTGGGTACCATATGAATTTGCTGTCATTTGAATTCATTTGAATTTGCTGAATTCATCGCCCTAAAAACTATCGGGTATTAGGGTACCCGAATACCCGACTCGGGTACCCGATTTCGTTTTCGGGGTCGGGTATAGGGTTTAGGGGATTTTCGGGTTCGGGTACCCGATTTTTTCGGGTAGGGTACCCGAACCCGACCCGATTCCCAGCCCTAAGTTAGATCAAGGAACCAGATTTGGTCTTCATTCTCTATATAAGAAGTGGTCTCCATAGAACTCTATCCTATATATATATATATATATATAGGGGAGGGCTATTCAGAAAACTCCTCTTAGACTATAAACTATAAACTAATTAAAATGTATGAATTATATGTAGAACACCCATGAATCAGCTGTGTAAATGTATGAATTATGAAAATTAAATTTTTTGCTACCTATGGGATTCGAACTCAGGACCATGAATTATTCCAACAATGTGATGAATTAACTGTAGATCTTGATGATCCAATGGCTGAAAATGGTTCCTATTTTATAGTCTAACTTTAATTTTTATTTTAGCCTTCCCCTATATATATATATATATATAGGAATGGGATCATATAGATCCCTATGCTTATAATAGATCTGTAGATCCAAATCTAGACCACACATTTATGACATGTGGCGCATCAAGATGGTGACACGTGGCAAGGCATTTCAAGGCAAAATATGGAGAGGGGTAAAATTGGAATGTAATTTTCGGATTTAATAATTAAAAAATATATATATTTTTTTTAGATTTTCTCAAAATAGATATATTTTAGATGCATATAGTTTCCCACGAATATGCATAAAGTTTTCACATGAAATGCATGATTTTGAACAGAAAAATGCATTTGATTTTTACAGTTTTGGGATTTTCACCACCCCACCCCGCACCACCCCCCAACCCACCCCACACCACCCCCCAACCCTCCCCATTACCACCTCCCAAAATAGTCATGTTTCACATGCATATAAAATCAAACAAAAGTGCATAAAGATTTTACATAAAAATGCATTAAATTATACAAAAAATGCATTTCATTTAATAAATCTGGTATTTTCGCCACCCCACCCCTGCCCAACCCCCCACCCCCCACCCCACCCCCCTACCCAAATTTTTTTTTTAAACTGATTTTCTGACCACTGACCCCCCACCCACCCACCCCCCCCCCAAATTTTTTTTTTTCAAAACTGATTTTCTGATTGTTGAGTCGCTGACCCACCCACCAACCCCCCCCCAATTTTTTTTTATTTTTTTTATTTTTTAAAAAACTGATTTTCTGACCGCTAACCCCCCACCCACCCTCCACCCCCAAAAAAAATTATATTTTTTCAAAAAATGTAATGCATTTTTGTGTGAAAGTATATGCATTTTTGTTAAAATGTGTGAAAGTATATGCATTTCTGTGCGAAAGTATATGCATGTAAAACATGTAATTTTTTATGCATGTATAAATCAGTTTTTCAAAAAAAAAAAATTTGGGGGGATGGGGGGTGGGTGGGTGGGGGGGGTCAGTGGTCAGAAAATCAGTTTTTGAGAGAAAAAAATTGGTGGGGGGGTGGGTTGGTGGGTGGGTGGGTGGGGGGGTGGGGGTAGGGGTGGGTCAGTGGTCAGAAAATCAGTTTTTAAAAAAATAAAAATAAAAATAAAATTGGGGGGGGGTGGGTGGGGGGTAGGGGTGGGGTTCAGGGGTGTAGGGTTGGGGTGGGGTGAAATCTTATGCATTTTTATATGAAACTTTATGCATTTTTATATGAAAGTTCATGCATTCTCGTATGAAACTTTATGCATCTAAAATATACCTATTTTGAGAAAATCTAATTTTTTTTTTTTTAATTTCGAAAATTACATTCCAATTTTACCCCTCTCCAGATTTTGCCTTGAAATGCCCTTATGCATAAGTGAAAGAAGTATTGAAAATTAATAACAGGACATCAATTAATTATTTATGACTTCGTTAATTTAGAAATTCCTACCAAACTATGACTAAGTTTGAAGTTATGGTACCAAATCTTTTATTGTATTTCACCAAGTTAACTAAGATTTTAGTCAACTTTTCATATTCAAGCTGTATTGAATCTTCATTTATTTGATATACCCTACTTAACTGTTAATTGAAATTAACACTTTGTACCTCAAAACATAAAATACACCCACACTTTTTAAAATTTGTTTGATTAAGCTGACAAGACTACAGTAGCTAAGTTATTATCAAATATATTGTTTTTAATAAATGCTAAAATAAAAGGAGATTATTTTTATTTTTTTGATAAATTAAATAAGTAAATAAAGAAATTCAAAGACCGCGCGACAGAGGATTCGAACCCAAGACTTCAAGTCTTGGGCATTAACCACCTACCGCTAATTAGCCAATGAGACTATTTATATGACGAAGAATAGCTAACAAAGTAACTTTGAGTTTTGTGTTTATTTTTCTATTTTTTTTTTCTGTCAATGTTATACACTCATTGATTAACGAATGTAAGTGTATAATCTATTATAAATATTCAAATTTTACATTATTTGTAAAAAAAAATCATGATTAATAGATAAAATTAGTATATACAGTACTATATTAAAATGAATTCGAGTCCACCGTGATATTGTCTTTAAATTTCTCTATTTACTTGTGTAATTTATCAAAAAAAAAATTATTTTCTATAAGCTGAATTAACTTCCTTGGTTCATATCCAATTGAGTCGAGTACCGAGTACGAGAAGAAAAGTACATGAAGTGGCATAAAGTGCTACAATCAACGTTGGCAAACTTATTTTTACGTCGTAGACAAAATAAGTAGGAATAGTATTTTGAGTAAGTAATTACATATGATTAAACAATTTATTCATCTAGGCAAACTTATTTTTACGTCGTAGACAAAATAAGTAGGAATAGTATTTTGAGTAAGTAATTACATATGATTAAACAATTTATTCATCTTGAATCTTGATGCAGTCTAAGTTGCTCTTTCCCAGGAGTCGATTGCTCAGCATGGTCTCCACATAGTCTATAAATTTCATGGGGTGATAAAATGGGCGGCCGTCTTGTTCAACCAGCTGCGGCGCCGGCGCAACCACGGCGTCCGGCGCTGCGCCGTTGGCCATGACGACGGAGATCCTCGTCGCCTCGGTATTCACCACCGCTCTGTGCCTCACGCTCTTGTATCTCCCATTGCTCAATATCTGTTAGAACACATGAAATTGTTTTTCCATGAAATTCTTTGCGAATTTCGATTCTATTTTGTGTACCCTAGTGGAATCGAAGATTAATTTACCTCAAGATGGTCAGCGTTGTTAACGAGGATTGCATTTTGAGGCGAAATGGTATCAAACCACTCGCCATTGTGTTGGATCTGAAGGCCTGCGACTCCGTTGTGTATGAGAAAAGTGAGAAGGCCGTGATCCGTATGCGCCGGAATGCCGATGGCCTGATCGGGCTCCGGGCACGGCGGGTAGTAGTTGGCGGCGTACAGCTGAAAACACGAGTCCAGCTTTAAAGCTTCATCCACGAAGCCTTCCTCGAGCCCTAGGTTTTCCCCGATCGCGTGCATCAGTTTTCTGAACACCACTCGGGTTTGGTCCGAGTACTCGCTCAATTGTTCCCTACAAAGACCCAACCATATTACATTAATTATTATTTTTATATATACCACTGAAGTGCAAGTTTCATAATGTAGTTAGAGGGTGTTTGACTGAGCTTATAAGCTCTTTTAAAGTGTTTGGAGAAATAAGCTCCTAAATAATTTATAAACTCCAAAAATAAGTTCTAAGAGCTTATAAGCTTCTCAAAAAATAAGTTCCTCTACCCCAACTTATTTTTTTATAATCTCATATGCAACAATCATTTTACAAATATTTTTCAACTATTATTTATTATTTTCATCATTAATCATTTAAGTTCATTTCTCTTCGATTTTCTCTCTCTAAAAAAATATTTTCTCTTTCTAGCAAAAAAATCTCTTTCTCTAGCTTATAAGCTCAATTATCCAAACACTTTGATAACTTATAAGCTCTTAAAAATTACATCTTATAAACTCTTGAAACATCTTATAACTCCAAGCTAGAGATTATAAGCTCTTTAAAATAAGCTTAGCCAAACACCCTCTTAGTTTGGTACCTGAGAGAGTGAGGACGGCGAGGGCAGTTGAAGTCGGGATGGACATACGACTTTACGAAATCCCTCCAGAGATGAACCCTTTGGTCGGCGGTGTTGATGAGGCTGCCGCTTCCGGACTTGATGGGGTCCGACGCGCTCTTGGCCTCGTAGCGTCGCTTCTCCTCCTCCGGCAGCTCGAAGAACTCCACGCTCGCCTCGATTATCGCCTTGAGGAGAGTTTCCGGGATCCCGTGGTTCACCAACTGCAATTAACGTGTCAGCAGAAACATGTTATAAAATCTGTTTCAATCCATTTACTTGGAAAATGAAAAGTAATTTGCTTAATTACGATGAAGAAACCCCATTCCCGGCAGGCATCGTCAAGGTGGCGGAGGGTTTGGGAGCGTTGGTGGCGATCGGAGGAGTTGAGGAGGGAGAAATCGATGATGGGGAGCGAATCGGATTGGGAGCCTTTGGAATCGGTGGCGAAAGTGAAGTGGGATGGAATGGATTTGAGAGTGGAAGACTCTGCTAGGGCTTTCACGAACGAGTTTTGTGCTACGGCAGCCATTGTCTCTCTCTCTCTCTCTGTGTATCTCTATCTCTCTTTTATGAATGAGTGAGTGATGGTTTGGGGAAGTGTTTGAAGCTGGTACTTATAGAGAGACACTGGAAATGGGAATGTGGTTTCTGTGGTCAGCTAGAACGCCGAGTTTGAACTTGTAGGCCAGCCAGCCATGCAACTTTTCCATGTTCTTTGTGTTGCATTAGTTACTACCTAATTATTAAAATAATTGAAACACAGTTATTTACATGTTTTTTGTGTGTACATAAATATTACTCTCTCCTTCACGAATTCGCCTCAAGGAGGAAGTGAACACATATTTAAGAAAATATTATGTGTATATTTAGTAAGTGGAGAATGAATCTGATCATAAATTAAAAAAAGTACGAATAGTTAATGGGTTTATTTAAATTAATCACTGACATTATATATAGAGTTAATGGGCTCAATTAGTCCTTCTTGTGTAAGAAAAGAAAGAAGTGTCCACCTAAATAAAGATATAGAAAAATTAGCATTTTTTATGTAAATGTACAATTATACCCTTAATGATTTTTTATACTGTTACACATTTTTTTACACTGTTATATCTTAATGATATTTTACATTGTTATACACTATATATAAATATACGATAATATGATGAATTATAGTACCTCCCTCCGTCCCACCATTTTAGTCCCCTCCCTCTTTTCACACATATTAAGAAAATGCATTTAATTTTTATATTTTTATCTTTTATACCCTTATTTATTATTTTCACACATCCTTTTCACATTTAAGTGAAGCATTAAATAAGGTTAATTTAGTAAAAATAATATTTTTATATAGTATTAATTAGAAAAGTGGACTATCTTTTTGGGACATCTCAAAATGGAATAAGGGACTAAAATGGTGGAACGGAGGAAGTATTATTTTTAAAAAATTGATAGGAAGTGAATTTATAGACGGATAAAAATGACAAATTAAGAATTAAATTCGTGTGAACGTACAATCTAAATCAATGAATTATTTGTTGTTATGTGTCGCTATATATCTTATTCATTAGAGGTTTGAATTTTACTACGAACGCGTTGTCTGTTTTCACTGGATTTTGATGACTTACATAATTGAGAAACCCAGTAATATTAATTGTGGTTACCACATGATGAATCCAACAAATTTTGTTCAAGGCTATCTATCACTTTCATTGAAATTTGGTAGTCATTTGTAACTATTTAGGATTATTGAGAAGGGTTAGTCCATAAATTTCTAGAATACTAGCTAATCCCGTCACATTAATAATGTCTCAATCCTTTTTGGGATATTTCATTTATGATGTCTCAATCTAAAAAAGAAAATAATTTACTTTCTATATTTTTTAATTTGGGTGCTCCATTCTTTTGGAATGTTATTATTGGACAAGGAGAGTATAAATTATGAAATCATGAATTTATGCGGAATATGTATATTTGTTTCGTTGTGAAAATGTTCGGATTCAAAAATTAAAATTTCACTACTTAAGATTATAATTTCATCCAACAAAACAATTAATAAATTCACCATAAATTTTTATGATATAAATATTTAAGATAATTTATTATATCTTATAATGAATTTTATTTTAACTTACCCCTATCATATACTCCATATATAGGACACATGACTTCGCTACTTAACAACTGTACTTGTATAGTTGTAATGTATTGCCAATTTAAATCAATAACTCCAATTACTCCAAAAACTAATCTAGTATTTTATCGATACACTATTGCTTAAATTTTTATATATCACCCCATTCGACGTTGGATACTTTATGATGTCATTCACGTATCAATTTCAATACATAATCAATAGAAATTAAAATACTTTAGAAATAAAGAAAAAATATAAGATTATTTTTTGCTTTACATCGATAGTATCAACTATTGAGATCGTGAGTGATATGATATCCTTTTTTATATTCTTAAGAGATAATATATTATTGAGATCGTGTGTGATATCGTATCTATTTTTATATTCTTTTATTTATTTATTTTTTTGATTTGGGAGAGTTGGGGAGGGGGAGCAGTAGGATTTGAACCCGGAATTTCACTGTTTACACATAAGAGATCGCACCGCTTGTTGTCTGCTTGGGGACATCTATTTTTATATTCTTAAAAGTAACATATTTGAAACGGATTAATATATAGTAATAGCACGCCAAGTTGGAAAGTTGTACATCAATAAGCACTCCAGTTGTATACTCACTTTGTCCTATAAAAGTGCACTTCTTTTTATTTGGAACGTCCATAAAAATATACATTTGCTATTTTTAGACATTACTCCACCATCATCTTCTAATTTCTTACCTTTTACTTTATAATAAGAGACACTTTTCCGTGCAATCGGTTGCACTATGCAACTGGTTTCTGAATGGCACTACTTCAACATACAAATGACACTTGAAGATCTTCAAGTGTCATTTGTATATTGAAGTAGTGTCATTCGGAAATATTTAAGTGTCATTTTCCGAATGAAGTATAGTATCATTCTGAAAACCAGTTGCACGGTGCAATCGATTGCACAGGAGTATTTGTGTTGAACCCCTTAATTTTTACATTCTCAATACATTTTATTTAATATTTATTAAAATTCGTATCACTAATAATATGCACATTTTTATGGGACGAATAAAGTATTTTAAATTAGTTTTGTTTCATTGATCACATGATTTTAAAATTTGAATAAAAAATAGTAACTTTATGTTTAATATTGCTTCTCCATGTGACATTGGCAAACGTTGTCGCCTAATTACGAGGAAGGCTAATTATTGTCTATTCTAATTAAGTTCTAACCCTACGTCATTTAAGAATTCTAATTAACTGCTTTCACAAGCTAAGATGAGAACCAATTCTTGAACGTACTTCCATTTTTTTCTGTCTCAACTATAAGCTGACGATTTGTTTATATATTGATAAAAGATCGAATAATTAAATTTTCTTTGAAAACCGTGCTTGACTCATATGAAAACACCCAAAATACCCTTTGGATAATCTGCACCCAAAATACCCTTTGGATAATTTTTCAACTCAAACTTTTGCCTTTGTCAAGCATCCGCAGCGGTTACACGATAGCGGCCTACTCGTGTAAGGCTGTTATCGTGTAAACCGATGCAGCCCTATCTTACACGAGGGCTACATGTTCTATCGTGTAGCCCTTTCGACCGTTGATGACAGGCGCGTGTTTTACACGCGCCATTTAAAAAAAATAGAAAATTCGAAATTTGACTGCCTCGATTTTCGTATTTTTTTTTACCGTTTTTTTTTCTTATTTTTTTCTTCTTCTTCTTCCTCACTTTCTTTCTTCACCATTCTTCATCTTCCTTACTTCTTCTTTCATCCTCTCTCTACACCTTCCATGGATCCACACAACCCAAATTACTACTCCCTCCGTCCGCCAAGATTATGTAAAAATTACTATATTTGGCGTCCGCCAAGATTATGTCACTTTCCTTTTATGGCAATGGTCCCACCATCCTCTTTAATATTTTATCCTTACTAACACTCTTTATTTACAAAAAACCCACTCAAAATTCAATCTCAACCACACATCTCATAGAGTGGTGGGACCCTTTCTCCACTACATCAAAATCATCATCAATTTTATTAAATCCCATGCCCAAGCAATTTTACATAATTTTGGCGGACGGAGGGAGTATGACCTAAATTGGTGCCCCGATCTATCCGACGACTATCATCCCGATTTATCGGGATGTAACTTGGGGGATGCTCCTCCATCCGGCGAGGAGATGCCTTCGGTAGCCCAAAGTGCTGCCAAACCAAAGAAAGGCAGCCGGAGGAAGGAAATCGCCCACAAGATCCGACATGACAGGCAGGCGCCGGCGGCGGAGGAGGAAGAGGACGATGACGGAGAAAAGACTGTCCGTCACACCTACACCCCGGAGGAGACGGACCTCATCGTCCAAATTTGGACAGTGGAGACAAATGACGCCATCAGTGGGACAAATTAGAAGGGGACTGAATACTGGAAGAAGATTGTCTCCCGTGTCAACCCCCTCATCGGCGCCAACCTCAAGCACCGCCAGATTCAAGGGCACTGGACGCGAGTGGCCCAAAATGTGCGGCTCTGGGAGAGTATTTGGGTGGAGACGCGCACCCGGTGGCCTTCCAGCCATTCTGACGATATGCTCCGGGACAAGGCCCAAACTCTTTTCAAAAGTCGGACCGCAAATAAGGCCTCCTTCAACTACTGGAATGCGTGAAAAATTCTCCGGCACAACCACAAGTTAAAGTCGCTGTACCTCGAGGGAGACGTGCATTCCTCCAAGAGAACAAAGACTACAGAGGAGAGCGCCTTCACCACCTCGGGCGAGGAGTTCTCGTCTGCCCGGCCGATTGGGAACGAGGCGGCGAAGGCGGCGGCGAGGGTGGCGAAAGCGAAGGGGAAGGGGAAGGGGAATGCGGTAAGCTCCGAGCAATCATCGGAGTACAAAAAGGCATTGGAGCGGTCCGACCAGAACTTGAAAAAAATCACCGCCGAGTATGCCAAAAAGAACGAGCTCAAGAAGAGGGAGCTCGATATGTAACTCCTCAGTCTAGATACGACGCATATGAGCGATGCACAAAGGATGGCCCACGAGCACATGGTCCAAGAAATGCTCAAGCGTCGTGGACTTATCTATACTAAGATTTTAATTTATGTAATTTTAATTATGTTTTTAAATTTTTTTTATGTAATTTTTAGGTTTTTTATTTTAATGAAATTTTAATTATTAGTAAAATGTGTTATTTAAATTTGAGCAATTAAATTTAAATGAAAAGCATAAAAATCAAAACTAAAACTATCATGTAGGCTATCATGTAACACCAATGCAGCCTCTTTACACCATGTGGTCCCCCCCATAAAATAAGCTATCATGTAACACCAATGCGGATGCTCTAAGTCTTTCACGAGGTAGCTGTGGAGTTTGAATAACTTGAGCTTTCCATGAAAGTCATGCATGCTCTTGAACTAAAATGAGTACATCTCAATGCTTCGTCAACACTCATTGGAGGAAACTTGTAGAGTCTATAAAATTGTGAAGTCGTGGTACATTATCTTCTTTGTTTAATAAGGTATTTATAGGCTCCAACAAAATATTTCATCTAACTCCACTACTCTCACCATTATCACCACTAACTCTAATAACACCCCACTAACACACAATAAAACTAGTAACTCATATCACATTAACACATGACTTTTCATCTAGCTAGTAACTTATACTCCACTAACATTAATATATGAGATAGTTTTGTGAAGATATCTGCAATTTGATCATGAGTCTTCACATAATTAAGCTCCACTTCTTTTTTGGATATGCGATCTCAAAAAAAATGATATTTTGTATCAATATGCTTGCTCCTATCATTAAACACTGGATTCTTGGCCAATACTATAGCAAACTTGTTATCAACATATATCTACGTCGGACCTTCTTGTGGCAAGTTGAGTTCTTGAAACAAACTTCTCAACCACATAGCATGATAAACACAAAAGGCACCTGCAACAAACTTCGCTTCACGTGTAGAGAAAGCCAAAATATGCTGCTTCTTTGAATTCCAAGTAAACGTCTGTTAGGTCCGGAGGGTCTCGAATAGGTGTATGGGGGGGGAAATACACCTATAGGCTATTTTTCAAAACGAAACTTGAAACACAAACTGACACAACCTTTTCAGTTAAAGGAGTTTAGTAAAGTTTAGGTTGATGACTGATACTGAATACTCTTCAGTAAGGAGTTATCCGTTAAATCTGAGACTTTAACTAATACACGTAAAGCTTCAGTCAAGTTTGTTGAACAGAGAGATGTTATGAATCTTACTGACTATCCGAAGATTAATCAGTTAGACTAATAACACATGCAGCCAAAAACTTTTCTTTTGAAATAGCCTGTGAGATTAATCACGTTGTCAGAAATTAAGTTTCTCTTTGCTGTTAATCAGTTTTCAATTGGAGAAGAAGGTTTGAACACAAGCAAAAAGGTAAAAACTGAAAGCTGTAAACAACACGAAGATTTTTACGTGGTTCGAAAAACACTTCCTACATCCACGGTCAGTCGATCACACTGACAAACTTCACTGGGCATGTGCTTACGGGTGCACAGCAAACTTAGACAACTGAAGATCCTATCTTCAGTACCAACACACCTGGTTGAATTTCTCACTCTTAGCGCACACTGGGCACTAATATCTCTTCGGAGACAGAGCACTGGTCTGAACTCATTTACAACTCAAACTCTCAATTCGGTCAGTTGAATAGTGGTGAAACTCAAAAGGATGGGTATCTATTTAATCGGTAAATTATTAAGGAATCGCGGACTATACCTAGTTTTGATCGGAGAAGACAAAGAGAGTAATCGAAATTCTAGAACACGAAAGTAGAGTTGCTGCTTGATAGTAAAAGATAGCGTAGTGTTACAAGGAGCACGTAGGCCTCTATTTATAGACTACATGTAGAGGGTAAAATAGTAAAATCAGCACTGGAGCATGCGTCTTGCGTGATCAGGGGTATAATAGTAAAATTGCCTTCACGCGGGAGATTTCCCCGCGTTTCTGGGGATTCCTCTAGTGAAGACCATGTCTCTGGCGAGAGCGGCTTCTCTGGTGTAAGTCGTTCCTCTGGCGAATGTGATTCCTCTGGCGAGTGTGATTCCTCTGGCGAGTGTGATTTCTCTGGCGAGAGTCATCTCGCTGCTCCCCATGATTCCCCTGGTAAAGTCATTCCTCTGTTCCGCATATATTACTCCTCATCAAATAGAGATTCGAAAAATTGCCAACTAGATTACAAAGAACAAGTTCTCTGCAATCAGTTATACCTAGGCTTTGGATATACAATATTTGCCTAAGTTCTAAGAGAATGTATGTAATCAACAGTGACTGATTTTTGATTTTGTGATTTTCTTCTTCGATTCAAACTTTGGAATGGCTTTTGAATGCTGAGTGACGAATTCGGCAGCGTTTCAGCTTATGTAGTTGAATCAGTGAAGATTGAAGTGATCCTCGAGCTCTATTTATAAGAGACGTCTTGAATAGATCCGTTGGCTGAAATGGTCTTCAAAAATTCTTCCGTTAGAGAGTAATTTGAACTTTGACTGAGGTTTCAATCTTCGAGAATCCTTGTTTGGTAAGAATTGAGGAGCAGGAGATAGGACATCTCTGAAAAGGTAATCACCAAAAGGAAGGGCCTCTGCAGAGAAATGATGATCCTGAGATCTCTGCATTTAATGCGGCTGTACTTCTGGAGTGCGTGGCTTCCTTTAAACTTTAGACGTTCAGTCCGATGAAGAATGTCTAACTGATACTTGACTTTAGTATCAATTAGCTGAGTCCACGTGGCTCGCATTAAGTAATCAGTCGTAACTGATTCTTGGACTGGTCAGTCAAATATCAGTATTTGGCTCTGCCTTTCATCGTTACAACAGTTGGCTACTTCAGTCGTCGGTCTTCAGTCCTTCGATCTTCAGTCTTCAGAATAGAACTAAACTAGAAAAAGAACTCTAACACTTGAGTTCAAATAGTTCTAGTCTATTATACGAGAAACCTATTGATTTTGGTATCATCAAAACTAGGATTATGATATTTCATTAAGTTCCAACAACGTTGAATTGCCCACAAAAGATACAAACACAGTTGTGATCTTTCGACTTTCAATATCACCGGCCTAATCACTATCACAATTTCCAACAAACTTGAAATCATCAATAGGAGAATATAAAATGTCATAATCAATTGTACCTTTGAAGTACAGAAGTATTCTTTTGGCCACTTTTAGATGAAAAGTGGTAGGAGTTTCCATGTATCAACTCGCAATTCCAATACCAAAAAAAATATCAAGTCTTGTACGTGTTAGGTACCTCAAACTTCCAACGAGACTTTTGAACATCGTTGGGCAAATTTTCTCACCATCTTGATCGGCACAAATTAATCTTGACACCACACTCCACCCGGGTGCCAACAGCATTGCAATAATCCATCTCAAACTTCTTGAGAACTTCTTCGGCATATCTCTCTTGACAAATGAAAATTCCATCATTTATTTGCTTCACTTCAATGTCAAGATTATAGGATATCAAACCAATGTCCGTCATCTCAAACTCATTCGCCATTGCATTCTTAAAATTATCAAACATCTTCGACTCGTTGCTTGTCAAAATCTAATCATCCACATACAAACACACAAATAATATGTCATTATTGTTATTTATTTTGACATATAAAACATATTCATGTGGACATTTGAAAAAACCATTTCCTTGAAAATATGCATCAATACAATTATTCAAAGCACGAGGAGCCTACTTCAAACCATAGAGAGCTTTCTTCAATTTCTACACCTTACTTTCTTGGCTTTAACAACATAACCAAATGGTTGCTCAATGTAGACTTATTTCTCCAAGTATCCATTCAAGAATGCGGATTTCACATCCATTTGATGAATTTTCCATTGGTTTTGAGCGGCAATGGAAATAATCAAGCGAATGATCTCAAGACGCGCAACAGGTGCAAATACCTCATCATAGTCAATTTCGGCCTTTTGCTTCTTCACGACCATCCTTGCTTTGTACTTCTCCACCTGACCTTTAGCAGTTCTATTTATCTCATATACCCACTCCACACCGATTGTATTTTTTTTATGCCGATAGTGAAGTTAGCTCCCAAGTATCATTCTTCGCTATTGCTTTTATTTCTTCATCCATGGCATTCATCCATTTCTCATTACAAGCAGGAACATCATATCCTACAGGCTCAGTTTCCACAAATAATTTTTTTTAGTAAAATGACTCAAATTTATTACCACTTCGGTTGTATCATACAACTCTTGAAGCATTTTTGTTCGTCGAGGTCCTTCACTTGAACTAGCTTCATTCTCTTGACCATCTTGCATCTGCAGTGACGGTGGTGGTGTGATGGGCTCTACCACATTCTTGACTATTATTTTTGTTGTGTATCATAAGATGATGTGAAAGATTTTTGTGATTCTGGAAAAAAAGATTTTGTAGGTGTTAAAATAAATTAAAAAATCAAACAACAAAGTGTTGCTCAGTGGTTAAGACATTTCCCCTCCAATCAATAGGTCTTCAAGTCACTAAGGAGAAAAATGAGGAACCATTATTAATTCTCTTTTAGAAAAGTAAGAGAAAATAAAAATAAAAAAATAAGACGCAATGTAGCCATTAATCTAGATCTCCTTGTGAATTTGACGATATTAATTAATTAATCTAATATTTATCTAAATACATCAGTTATTCTAGATGTCGTTATATCTGATAGATTATCTTGTATATATTATACTCCCCCGTCTCACAAAAACATGATTTTTTTTGTCATTTTGTGCAGTCTGACAAAAACATAAATATTTTTATTTTTGTGCACTATCCCACCACAATCACTTTTATTTTTATCTCTATTTTTCATAAAGTGGGACCATTTTTTCACTAATAATACACTTTTATCTAACATTTCTAAAAACTCGTGCCACTTACAAATATTCATATGTTTGTGAGACGAATGGAGTATCTTCTAAGCATACAAAATTATTTCTTTTATTTGGCACCATTGTCTGTTACTCACTGTGATCCCAGACCTTCTAGCCATCGACGGATCGGTTACTCCCATGGTACTTGCCCTGAGGATGTAATTCAGATAAGTTGAAATTGACCTCGAGACGCTACCCAGACAGACCTTACTGATACATGATCCACAACACATCCAGTTAAGCACTCTTATAACGCCTCTTACATGAATTAGTGCTCGATGGAGATCAACCCACCGAGTCATCTAACAAGTGTACACAATCCTCAAACAACGTGTTAGATCATAAAGAGAACCTCGAACGATTTATTGTTGCGAGCCTTAAACAGAACAGAGCGCACAAAATATTATATTGGATAAATAGTTTGCATTTCATGAAAAATTTAGAGCTTATATAACTCATTCATACTGCCGTTAAGGCTCAAATATCCTACTAAGTTTTTTGAGAAAATACATGAATGAGTTATATAAGTTTTTCGAGAAAATTTAGAGCTTATATAACTCAAATATTCGTCTGTGGGAAATTGAGCTTAAGGCGTGAGTTTCGATCTTACATTCTTCTCATTTTTCGGAATTTCCAGATTCAGATACTGTTCATCGAGGGGGCTACTGTTCATGGAAGCGAGATCACTGTTCATCACTGTTTATCGGATTACTGTTCATCGAGGAGGGTTTGGGGCGGTTCTGAGCTAGATTACTGTTCATAAAAAAATATTCTAATCGGCGGACTTTTCTGGCGATGGTTCATCGGAAGGGATCTTCCCAAATTGTATTTTTCTTGTGAGAATTTAGTTGGGTTACAAGTCGGATTTATTTTTCTACACAAATCTGGGGAAAATCACCATCAAAAATGGGGTTCTTTCTCCATGCCGTTCTCTCCAGATCGTTGGGGTGCCGCCCATCACCGCCGCACAGGAGCTGCACATAGCACCGGTTGCCGGCTACCACTCAATATGAATCTAGCAGCCGTGGGTTTCAGGAATCGGACTGCCTAAAAATTTACTCGGTAATGAGCCGAAGTTGCGAGATGGGGTTCCGATTTCACTGAAATCCGTAATCTCCAAAGAGCCTGCTCTCTCTGAAAAATGCCACAATATCAAGCTAAGTTATCTATCTCTTTAAATTCAGTCTCGCTTTGAACTAATTCGGGAAAAATGAAAATCAAAGTTGTGATGTGGATTTAGGGTCATCTTCTTGATATAGTCGAACTCTGGGATTGATTTATGAGAATAACAAATTGCTATTTGATAAATTGATTTTCTTGCTCACGTGTGTGAATTCTTGGCTAAATATTGTATTGAGAAATGAGTTCTTTAGTCTTGTATGATTTACTTGGCGGAATAAATGCCTAGGGCAGCGCAGTCGTTCGGGGAAAATAAAGTATATAACTTTTTCGGTAATGTGATTATAGCCCTGTTTCAAGGGGCTTTCATGTTGTACTAATCTTTTTGCTCAAGAGTTCCTACAGCGCAGGATAAACATATTTTGGGAGAGGCTTAAACAAATATGATGAACATGCTATGTGGGAAAGAGGGTCATGAAGTTAACCATGTATTCAAGCCCGACAGCTGAAATATTTATGGGACTATTTGAGAACAGGATGCCACCGCCTTGCCTTTATTAACGGGAATTCGACACACAATAGCCGAACTTGAGATTGCTTGGTATAACGGGGACTTTCAGTGCTGCAATTATTCTCGGGATGAGGGAGACTCGAGCAACAAGATTCAGCCACGTTTGGGTCTTTTCACGCTATGGGTTTCCAGCTCTTTTCTGGTCTTTCCCCGCGATGATTATTCACTTTATTCGAGTGATGAGCCCATGTTTGTGCTCGTTTTTGGTCTAGATATAGTCTTTTTTTCCTTTATTTTGCTAGAGTCAGTCGCCTGGGAGGGCGTAGTTCCAGGGCAGGCCCGTTCTTTGGGCAGAAGGTGCTTTTAAGGCATAATGCTACTGCATTCCGCGAAAGAGGCATGAGTTTGAAGCAGAGGAGTTTGGGACACTCAAAAGCTTGTTTTGAAGACCAAAAGTTCGAGAAGCAGGATGTTGGGCAAACCGACCCTTTTGCCCATAAGTACCGCACGGGATCCAGTTGCATCAGAAGAAGGTTCTGGGCATAATGCGACTTCGGTTCGGGAAAGAAATATGAGCACAGCTACAGAGCCAATTGGAGATTGAAGCAGCATGTTACAAAAGCTTAGATGAAGTTTGGAGTTGCTCAAGGCAAAACCGACCATTTGCCCATAAGCACCGCATGGGACCCAGTTGCGTCAGAAGATGATTAAGGGGCAGAAGGTACAGACGGGGCATAGAAGAAGAGTGCAGGAGATGGAGTACATAAATTCGTGTTGTGGGCAAAGGCACAATCTGATCAGAAGATGTAGATAAGGAAAGATATCCAAAACCTTATCCCTTGATGTTTGGATAAGGAAATAATCAGCCTCCAGATCAGGATGCAATCTCGGGCAGAAGGAGCCCTAATTCCATCCCACTCCTTTTGGGCCCAGCCTGAGTAGCCCTAACTCATGCCTATAAATACCACATAGCTGTGAACCATTCAAGGGGGGAGAGTAGAGAGAGAGAAGGACGAATTTTGAGAGACCATTGCTGTACTTTTACTTTCCATAATTAGGTAGGAGTAGTTGCCCCTTATGGGCATAGCAGTTTAATTTTCTGTTCATGTTTTCTGCGGCACTTTTGGCCGTAAGTACCCTTTTGCCTTAAGTAAGTTTCTATTTCAGTTTTTACTTTATGTTTTCCTTTATGTCTTTTACTTGTGTTATTTACTTTATGGTTGGCTAAGTTTTATATTCTGATTTGGGCAAGATGATCTAAGCATGAACGAATAAACTCGAGAGGTCTAATTTGGGCATAACAACTGTATGAGCATATTCCCGATACACTAGGTTTGATTCCAAAAAGGTTGTAACAACTTGGTTAATTAATTGATCACTAGTTAACTAGGAAGTTCTGACCATAAGTAATAATTTGGGCATAAGGCGAGTTGCCATCGACCTCCAAAATAGTACAACTGGTGTTGGAGCCGTGACTGCTGTGAAATATCGGTGTAAGAGTCAAGTGGGTTTATCTAATTCTTAAAGCATTCTGGGCAAAGCACAACTAGCGATAGGCCATCGCAGAAAGCGTGGATGTTGCCCGGGGTAGTTGATTTCTATTAGTTGACCCTTCTAAGGGATCATAAACTGAAAGGATAGATTGGGCAAGGGGTTTTTGCGTGCGTGACAAGTGACAATAGGGGCGCAACAATTCTTATGCCTATAACCACTGGTATGCGAGTATAGTGATTTATCTTTGCACCAATGATCGAGTGTTAATTCATGTTTAGTGATTCGAACCCAAGTCAGAATTGTTTTGTTATTTGATTTATCTACCTTTGTTATTTTAGTTTAGTTGGAAACCCTGTTCTACCCATAAGCACATTGTGGTCAGAACACTGCAGAATACAAATCCCTTTTAGTGACACCCTTGCAGGAGGAGTTACTGCTCAGTTCCCTGTGGATTCGACTCTGGACTTACCACTAGCTAGTCTAGTTGTGGGCACAGGATATTTTATTTACACAAAGCTCAAACGACAGCTTCGTCAAATTGGCGCCGTTGTCGGGGAACTGAGTGCGCTAGTAATTTCTTTTGCGAAATTTTGTGTGAGTTTTGCCTTAACGTTTGTGTATGTGTTGTACTAGGAGTGCAGGCCACAAGGAGCTATTATTGTTTGATTCCGAGATTGAAAGGACCCCACACCGAAACAATGGAGAACGACGTTGGGCAAAGCAAGAGACACAGCTGAACAGGAACCAAGAGGGAGATATGGCCAGAGAAGACAATCCAGCCAATAAGACCCTTCGGGATATGATGTTCCCAAATAATCTGAACCTCCGACCTACGGGCATAGTGTTGCCCAATATCACTGGGAATTGGGAGTTGAAGCACACCCTAATCCAGATCTTGCACAAATACAGTGATATGCCCGGAGAGGACCCTATGCGGCACTTGCAAGATTTCGAGATGGCTTGTGGAACTATCCGCACCGCATCTCCTGCCCTTACTGAGTACATCCGACTCCTTAGTTTTCTGTTATCTCTTCAAGAGGGAGCTAGGGAGTGGTTGTACGTTTTGCCCGAGAACAGCATTACGACCTGGCAGCAGTTGCAGCAGAAGTTTCTCGAAAGGTACTTCCCAGTCAGCCGGATCCAGAGCCTAAGGACTAGAATAAGCAACATCAAGATGGGGAATGGAGAGATCTTATATGACTACTGGGGAAGATTCAAACAAATGCTAGCCAAATGCCCACAACATCAAATACCAGCCCACGATCTTGTTCGATACTTTGTGGGAGGACTTCAAAGGCAAGAAAGGCAATGGCTGCATGCTGCATGTGGAGGATCCATTTTGAACAAATCGGCAGCAGAGGCATTCGAACTTATAGCTAATATGGCGGAGGAGTCAAGGGATGAAGAAGGCACAATAGAGAAAATGTCACCACCAGAACCATCGTCTGCCCAAGACGATAAAATTGATAAGCTGTGCATTGCCTTGGAGAAGTTCATGAGCAACCAAATTCCTTTGATCAAGAAGCCGGTGAAAGCATGCCAACTTTGTATGGCATACACCCATGCAACAGATGAATGCCCTCAACTCTTTGAGGATGAAGAAGAAGTCAATGCTTTGGGACAGCTGGGAAGCAACAATGGAGGATATGGCCAGAAGCCTTTTGAGCCCTACAGACAGCAGTGCCCACAACAGCCTTCACAGGCAAGAGGGCCTTCCTTGGCAGAACTTGTGTACACGATGGCACAAGAAAACATGAAGGCACAGCAAGAGCTTGAGAAATTCAAGATGGAAACTCGAGGAGAAATGCAAAATATCAACGCCCAGTTATCCCATCTTGCCCAAACGATCGCTCAGATGGAAAAGAAGCAGAGCAAGCTTCCTGCCCAGGTGGAGGTTAAGGAGGTGAATGCTGTGATGCTGATGAGTGGGGAAGATATCCTGCCCCAGAAAGCACCTCTCGACCAAATGGATGTTATGATCCAAGAAAGCCAGACAGAGGACTATGCCCAAGACGAGGATATGGAGGAAGCTGCTGAAATGATGGATACCCTCAAGGAGGAAGTGGGATACACAGAAGCCCTTAATATTCCCACCATCGGACCAGAGGACAAGTTGGTGTCGCCACTCGAGAGTGCACCCAAGCTCGAATTGAAGAATTTGCCCAAGCACCTGAAGTACATCTGTCTGGGCGAGAATGAGACTTTGCCCCAGATCATCAATTTGGAGTTAAGCCCAACAGGGGAGGAGCAAGTCCGAGAGATTTTGGGCACATATGAGGAGGCAATCGGTTGGACCCTAGCGGACATCAAGGGCATGAGCCAGACTGTGTGCATGCATCATATTCTCATGGAGGAGGATGACGTTCCAGTTCGTGACCCACAACGAAAGCTCAATCCAACCGTGAAAGATGTGGTAATGAAGAGACCCTTGAAACCTCCTCTTGGGCATAACCCTCCTTATGGTTTTGTTTTTATTTTGTTTTGTTTTGAGTTTGTTCCGTCTCTACCTTCTTTCCTGTTTCTGTTTTGTCTTGTTTGGCCATGGTCAATGGAGGGGTAACCCTTTGCCCTCACCTTTGTTTTGCCCAAAGCAAAACATATGGTGAGGGCACCCAGAGCTTTGGCCGACTTTCTGTTTTCATTTTTATTTTCGTAGTGTCTGTTTTTCGACCTCCTCTACACACCCACTTTGCCCAGAGCAAAGTGTGTGTGTGGGGAGGGTTACCTTTTTTGTTTTCGTTTGTTGTTGGTATTCCTCCTTCTAACACCCTTTGCCTAAGGCAAAGTGTGTGTGTGGGGAGGAATACCTGTTTTTTATGTGTTTTGTTTGTGTTTCAGCATTGGTTCTCCTGAAGGACGTACGTATCAAGGGCAAGAGAGTTAGATTCACCACCCCTGAAGAGAGGTTACGCCCACAGCAAGCTTTCATCCATCTACCTCAGCAAGTAAGAACAAGGAGAAGTCAGAGAACCCTGCCCATGTGAGTGCAAGTAATGACGCCCGTATGGGCATAACAGAAGCCATGATGATGGAGATCAGAAAAGCACTCTTTGCCTACTTTGCGAGCACTAGATTCAGGTGCCCAACTGAACTCTGTTCTGGGCATAACCCTCCCTAGGTCTTAGTTTTTTTTGTTTTCGTTTTGAGTTTGTTTTTCGACCCCCTCTACACACCTACTTTGCCTAAGGTAATGTGTGTGTGTGGGGTGGGTCGAACGTTGTTTCTTTGTCCGGTGGTTAGCCTTTCGATTTGCAATCAATTAAGCATGATTATATTCTGAGTTTGTTGTGCAAGTAGTCTAAGATTTGAATTTCCAAGCATGTCGTATGTAGTTGAGGATGATGGATAGGGCTGTGGGCATACCATGTGAGGTTTTGAGCTTTGATATATGTTGTCTTATGCCCATAACAGCTTTTTCTTTCTTGTGTGAAAATTGACATCTTGACTAGGGTAATGCTAGAACTTGCCTTGATTCTTAGTCGAACCCTGTGTACATTGTCTAGGTGTGTTAAATGATTTAGGCAATTCTTTTTTTAGCCCACAGAACCAAACTGACCAACCCTACATCTATCACTTGCAAACCCTTTTGAGCTTAATAATTCATTTGAATTCACTTATAAATTTGCCTAGATTTGAGCCGTCCCGGTCAAACTGAACTTAAGGGCAAAAGAAGGGGAGATAGTGTAGTGGATCCTATGGGCAGGACTAGTGCAAAAAAATTGCAAAATGGGACATCTAATCCCAAAATAGAGAAAAAGTCCAGAAAAAGAAAAAAGAAATAATAAAAAAAGAAATAAAAAAAAAAGAAATAAAAAGTTAATGTATTGGTCAGTATGTGCTTATGCCCGCAAGAATAGGCAGGGATCTTAACAATCTGGGAAGTCTGTTGCCCAGAATGAAGTACAGAATGACCTTAGCCTTGTACCAAAAATTCTCACCTTATGCCTTAAGCCACGTTACAACCCATGAAAGACCTAATGAGATGCACCTAGAATTTTGACTAAAGGGGGAGACATAGAAGATAGGCAAGCCTATGGCAGAACCTAGCATGATGTCATGAGCGTAAACACTTCCCAAAAACACTTGAGAGAATGAGCATTGGGGAGGAACATCCTTACGCCCACAGACCCCTTCTTGACTCAACTGATGACATTGCATAATTTTTTTTTCTCTGATTGCTTGCATGTTTTTGCTTAGATATTCTCTTGCATTTTTGTATTGCGTTTTGGCTGTGCTAACCCTTGTTTCGAGTCTTGTCCATTTTGTTTGTGTCTGTCTTTTGGGCATAATTGCATGTGCACGCTTGAGGACAATCGTGTTTAAAGTGTGTGCGTGTGATGAGCCCATGTTTGTGCTCGTTTTTCGTGTGTGTTTTTGGTCTAGATAGAGTCTTTTTTTCCTTTATTTTGCTAGAGTCAGTCGCCTGGGAGGGCGTAGTTCCAGGGCAGGCCCGTTCTTTGGGCAGAAGGTGCTTTTAAGGAATAATGCTGCTGCATTCCGCGAAAGAGGCATGAGTTTGAAGCAGAGGAGTTTGGGACACTCAAAAGCTTATTTTGAAGACCAAAAGTTCGAGAAGCAGGATGTTGGGCAAACCGACCCTTTTGCCCATAAGTACCACGCGGGATCCAGTTGCATCAGAAGAAGGTTCTGGGCATAATGCGACTTCGGTTCGGGAAAGAAATATGAGCACAGCTACAGAGCCAATTGGAGATTGAAGCAGCATGTTACAAAAGCTTAGATGAAGTTTGGAGTTGCTCAAGGCAAAACTGACCATTTGCCCATAAGCACCGCATGGGACCCAGTTACGTCTAAAGATGATTAAGGGGCAGAAGGTACAGACGGGGCAGAGAAGAAGAGTGCAGGAGATGGAGTACATAAATTTGTGTTGTGGGCAAAGGCACAATCTGATCAGAAGATGTAGATAAGAAAAGATATCCAAAACCTTATCCCTTGAGGTTTGGATAAGGAAAGAATCAGCCTCCAGATCAGGATGCAATCTCGGGCAGAAGGAGCCCTAATTCCAGCCCACTCCTTTTGGGCCCATCCTGAGTAGCCCTAACTCATGCCTATAAATACCACATAGCTGTGAACCATTCAAGGGGGGAGAGTAGAGAGAGATGAGGACGAATTTTGAGAGACCATTGCTGTACTTTTACTTTCCATAATTAGGTAGGAGTAGTCGCCCCTTATGGGCATAGCAGTTTAATTTTCTGTTCATGTTTTCTGCGGCACTTTTGGCCGTAAGTACCCTTTTGCCTTAAGTAAGTTTCTATTTCAGTTTTTACTTTATGTTTTCCTTTATGTCTTTTACTTGTGTTATTTACTTTATGGTTGGCTAAGTTTTATATTCTGATTTGGGCAAGATGATCTAAGCATGAACGAATAAACTCGAGAGGTCTAATTTGGGCATAACAACTGTATGAGCATATTCCCGATACACTAGGTTTGATTCCAAAAAGGTTGTAACAACTTGGTTAATTAATTGATCACTAGTTAACTAGGAAGTTCTTACCATAAGTAATAATTTGGGCATAAGGCGAGTTGCCATCGACCTCCAAAATAGTACAACTGGTGTTGGAGCCGTGACTGCTGTAAAATATCGGTGTAAGAGTCAAGTGGGTCTATCTAATTCTTAAAGCATTCTGGGCAAAGCACAACTAGCGATAGGCCATCGCAGAGAGCGTGGATGTTTCCCGGGGTAGTTGATTTCCATTAGCTGACCCTTCTAAGGGATCATAAACTGAAAGGATAGATTGGGCAAGGGGTTTTTGCGTGCGTGACAAGTGACAATAGGGGCGCAACAATTCTTATGCCTATAACCACTGGTATGCGAGTATAGTGATTTATCATTGCACCAATGATCGAGTGTTAATTCATGTTTAGTGATTCGAACCCAAGTCAGAATTGTTTTGTTATTTGATTTATCTACCTTTGTTATTTTAGTTTAGTTGGAAACCCCGTTCTGCCCATAAGCACGTTGTGGTCAGAACACTGCAGAATACAAATCTCTTTTAGTGACACCCTTGCAGGAGGAGTTACTGCTCAGTTCCCTGTGGATTCGACTCTGGACTTACCACTAGCTAGTCTAGTTGTGGGCACAGGATATTTTATTTGCACAAAGCTCAAACGACAGCTTCGTCATCGAGCAAAGAGGACACATATAACATGAAAAGCTAAACCACTAACTAGTGGTGGTCCAGGTACTTCGCAGAACTAAAACTTGTCATTACATGATATTAGTTATTTCATCGAAGCATGAAAGCATGATTGAGATTTGGAAAATGTTATATCTTAGCTTTGGGGCATAAGCGTAACTTATATTATCTATGCTGGAATTTATGCAATAATAATTATGTTTTGGAAGTTGCACAACTTCTGCATATGTGCCTAGACTTGAAATACAAATTGCCTAAGTACATGAAGCTGCATACTTTCTGCATATATGTTAGGGCTTGAAACATAATTTGAATAACTTACTTCGGGACTATAGTCATGCCAGCACTGCCACTACCATCACAAGTAAGGACACCAAGCACAAGTATACACATAACATGTTTAGTTGAATCATGCACATGTTACTAAGGGGGGAGTGGAGTATATGTCACCATATGTATTTTCTCGAAAAACTTAGCAGGATATTTGAGCCTTAACGGAAACTCAGCCGCGTAGCGGATATTAAAACCTTAAATAGTAACTTAGCCACGATCCGGAACTGTAAGCCTCAGAATGTATCTGAGCTTTCTCAGCGTAGTCAGGATAGGTAATCTCAGTCTGCGCAACCATCTCAATTATTTCAGTTATTTCAGCCTGCGCAGTCATCTCAGTTATTTCAGTTATCTTGGCTGGTGGAACTATCTCAGTACAATCAGTGCTCAAATTATCAGCGTAACTATCTCAGTCATCTCAGCCTATGCAGTCATCTTCATCTAAGTCATCTGCAACGCAGATTGCATAAATTGTCTCAGCGCAGTCAATGCGATTATCTCTACACAATCAATGCGATTATCTCAGCGCAGTCAGTGCGATTATCTCAGTGCAATCAGGGCGATTGTATCAGCGCAGCCAGTGCGGCTATCTCAGCGCAGTCAGTGTGATTGTCTCGTCTAAGCTACCACAGATTACCTAAGTCATCTTCGGCGTAGATCGTCTAAGTTATCTAAACTAAGGCATTAATTGCACGACGAAGGCATTAATTGCACGATGAAGGCATAAATTGTAAAAACTAAGGCATTAATTGCACGACGAAGGCATAAATTGCACAATCTAGCCCTTGTGGCATCGCAGATATTAAGTGCAAAATCTAGCCCTTGTGGCATCGCAGGCATTAAGTACAAAATCTAGCCCTTCGTGGCATCGCAGGCATTAAGTGAAAAATCTAGCCCTTGTGGCATTGCAGGCATTAATTGCAAAATCTAGCCCTTGTGGCTTCGCATGCATCAATTGCAACTCGGCTGCTCTACGGATATTTGAGCCTTAAGTTAGTCATCATTGATGACATCCAAATAATCAAAAGGGAATCATGTATGCTTAATTGACACGGGATAGCAGCACAGCGCTGACTTCATACCACACACCACTGGTCGAACAAAGACAACACAGTTCAACCAGACTAGGGGGGTAGCTGATGAGGACTAGAATACTCATCAACGCTATGCTTAGCAATACAAGAACATCTTACTTGATTACTATTATTGTTATTATTATTCTTATTGAACGAAGCCAACCAGCGCAGGTTTAATTGAAGACCTCATATAATAAAGGGACGACTCGCCTGCGCAGCTCAAGGGGACTACTCAGCACGGGCAACGAGGGAGTTCTATTTTCATTACCGGAACCAGCCGAAGAAGTCAAAGTACCTGCGCAGCCTAAAGAGCTCGAAGCACCTGCGCGGGATAAAGAACTTGAAGTCTCGGCACAGTCATAAGATAGCGAAGCTTCCGGCGCAGTCAAACTAGCGCAGATGGGCCAAATCAAGACTAAAGTTAAGTGTATTAAGGCATTAAAGGGCCTAAATCCAATTATTATAGTTCATGGGCCTAAGGCCTTTAGGGCTCACTCCCACATCTATAAATAGAAGGTTTAACATTAGCATTGGGGGATCATGGTTTATTTGGGAGCAACACATTTGTAAAATGTAATTATCTCAAAGCATAGTGGAAGAACTCGAAAACACCTGTGAATGTAGGTCATAACGATCGAACCACGTAAATCCTGTCTCGATTATTGCTTTTTAGATTAGGTGTTGGTTTCATGATTCACCAACTTGGTCCACAAAGCCTACATGAAATCATATTCCTAATAGGTCTTGTGAAGTTAACCTTATGCATTAGTGAGTGTGCTAAACATTCCCGATTCATCACGTCGGGTTTTTAAAATTTAATTATAAAAATTAAAAATTGAGTTAAGGACACCAACAATATCTTTGCTTGACTTTTGTTTGATAATTGAATTTATGTAAACCAATTTAAATCGTAAATGCTTTCATTTGCAAAAATATTTAATGCAAATTATTTTATGCACAACTCATATAATAAGTAAATATACTTAATACTCCCTCTGTCCCAGGCCAATAGGCTCATTTCTTTTCGGCACGAAGATTAAGAAATTCACTTTTTGGTAGTTAAATGTAGTGTGGTCCACCAAAAAGTAACATTTAAGAGTATTATCTTATGAAAAGACTAAATAGTATTCCTTAATTGTTACTTAATAAAGCCCTAAATATTTCTACATTAAGACTGGACCTATTAGAGTGGGACAACCTAAAATGAAAAATGAGCCTATTGGAGTGGGATGGAGGGAGTATATACACATAATATAATATTATAATTATGCAATAATTCTTTATCAAGACAGCTCATTTTAATAAAATGATAGCAGCCCAAACTTACTAGTACTATATAAACGGGTCCAATCTTTTACTCCCTCTGTCCCACGAATCTTAAGTTATTTTTCTTTTTCGGTCGTCCCACAAATCTTAAGTCATTTTTTTGTATGGCAAAAAAAAATTCTATTTATTCACTTTTTTACTTTTTCACCTATCATACTTAACACACTAAATACTATTTTCTTAATTCCTGAGCCGAAAAGAATTGCCTCAAGATTCGCTGGACGGAGGGGGTAATAAAGTCAGCCTATTTTCTTTAAAAATAATGGCACAAGACTAAAGCCCTAAGCCCAAACTGACTCAGCCCAATTCCTGAAGCCCAAAAAGAACCCAACCGTAATTCTTCTCCCTTCTTCCAAAAACTCACATCCACACGGATGTCTCCTTCTTCTCCGGCGATGGAGACTGCCATCGGCCACCCTCTCTGCTCCACGCCTCCTTCCTTGGCGACTGCGAAGGCGCCGCCGCAACCACCGCCCTCATTCCCCTGCTACCCCCCTTCGATCTCCGGCGACGGCTCCACAAGCCACCACCAGGGCCGGCCCTGACATTTCGGGGGCCCTAGGCGAAAATAAAAAAAGGGGCCCTATAGTTAAATACCCCCTACGTTTCGTGAAGTTTGAGCAGTTTCTTTTCGGCATGAGTTTTAAAGTGTCAATATTTTGTGCGTTAAGTGCGGTAGGTCAAAAAAATGAAAAGGTGAATATAGAGAAAAAAATTCCTACAAAGAAAGTGCTGAAGTTTCGCGGGACAACTAAAAAAGAAATACTGCTCAAACTTCGTGGGACAGAGGAAGTATGATTTTATCAATTTTAACTTTGAAAAACATATTTCAGCTGAAACTACAGTAATCAATATAGTCAACAATATCCTATATGCAATAGAATCATTAGAAAAACAATATGAAAGTTTAACAAACTCAAGAACTTCGAACTTCATTTGTGGTAAACATATTTGTAATACTTGTAATTCAAAAAATAAATCTTGAGCATCAATGTCAAATTTATCATTATGTTTCAGGGCATCTTAAAGTTAACACAATATTTATGCAACGTTTCTCATCCAATAAAATTAGTATCTTATGATTAGTAATATAAATTTATGCAATAGAGAGTCATTTATGTTATGTTACCATTTAAGATTAGGAATTTGGAATATAATTTTTTTTTTATCTTGCTGTTGATTGCTGACCTATAGGTAGTGAAAGATTTTTTTTTTTTTTCTAATTAAGGTATAACATTAGTATTGGATCTATATTTTGGAGCCCCCAAAAATTTGGGGCCCTAGGCCATTGCCCCACTTGATACACACAAGGGCCGGCCCTGGCCACCACCATATCCCTCTCTCTCCCCTAGGGCGGAACGACGATAGAGCCGCTGCCGCCGAGCCCTAGATCCCTAATCTAGACGCCACCATCTCATCTTTCTCTCTCTCTCCTCCCTCATCCTCGGCTGAGTAGTAGCGGCAGGGTCGCCGCCGTGCCGGGGCCTCCCTATGTTCTCTCTATCGTGGTCCGGTCGACAACAACCAAACCACCAGCGGACCCATCCTCTCTAACTCCAGCGGCGATAGTCAGAACAGACTCAGATGACACAGCCGCCCAACATCAAACTAAATCCTAAAAAATTCGTGCTTCACTTATTCATTTATACTCATACATGAATGTACAGAATATGTGTTGTGGATATTCAGTTATTGCTTTGTTTTGTAAATTAAAACGAAATGCAGTTATTTTATGTTCTAAATCTGTTTCAATAGAAAGTTATTCTTCTCATTACCAGTATGTGTTTGGTTTGCTGGCGGAGGGGAAATAGCATAGCCGCGCGTGATACATGGTATGATGGTAATATCATTTACTCCCTCCGTCCCGTTATTCATGGCCCGTTTCTTTTTGGCACGAGTATTAAAGGGAGTTAAAAGTAAAATAATAAATATGACGGCCCATATATTTAAGAGGTTATTAATACAACTAATTATTGTTGACTTTGAATAAAGCAACATATTATTATTCAAAATTGAGCTGCTGAATTTCTCCCAAATTCAAAAAATCAATATAATATATAATAACAATCCCGTATGCCGTATATAGTAACTTCTGTTTTTCTACTTTTTTATTTTTTTTATTTTTAAAATTTGTTAACACATTAATTAATTACGTTGATATAAATGCATTAATTTCAATTGAATAAATATAAATGCATTTAGTGCGTTAATTAAGTCAATTAAAAGTAATTACCTTTTTTAAATATAATTAAAATGAGTTACTTAAACTCATATAGAAATGAATTGACTTAATTTATATTTTGAAGGTGTTGATTAGAAAAAAAATGAAGCTAAAGATATTCAAAGTTATATATATACGACAAATCAATTATCAATTATAAGATTAGATATAGATTAATGACTTAATTTATGTTTTGAAGCAAATTATAAAAAGGTTGAGGCTAAAAATATTCAAAGTTATATATGTACGCCAAATCAATTATCAATTATAGAATTAGATTTGTCAATCAAGCAATTATTGATTCGCCACCTTAAATCACAATATAAATATCTTAAAATCAACAATATTATCACTTTATTTTGTATGTCTCTCAAAATCTCTGCAAAATTCTTAATTCTCTCTGCTAATTTCCCCAGCTGATGAATGTCTTCCCCATCGCCGATTATATTTCTCTTGAGACAACTTCTTTGACGCCACGACTTATATGCGTATGCTGAAATTGAAGAAGCAAATGTAGAGACAATGAAAATGAATGAAAAGCTGCAAATTTTATGCCTAAACTGCAAAGTAATTTATGTACGTCTCAAATGTAAAAATTATATCAAATAATCTATTGTTCATATTTGTTTTATCCAACTGTTAATGTGGAATAAATATATCATACATTGTTGTTCTTCTTATATAACCATAGTATTTATTGGCACAACTTCATACTTCATACTTTGTTATTATATATTATATAGATATAGATTATTATTATTATTGTGATTATTATTATTATTATTATTATTATTATTATTATTATTATTATTATTATTATTATTATTATTATTATTATTATTATTATTATTATTACGTTCACCTACTTGGGTCAAGTACAATGGGTGAAAAATATAAATAAGAGCAAAAAATCAGCCGTGACAACATAGCCTAGGCAGACCACCGTTGGCAGCCCACCCATGGAAACGCCACCTGTAACAGCTATGTCAACCTACACCTGTGGCAGCCATGTCAACGTCACACTCGTGGCGATTCCAGCTATGTTAACCTCTATTTGTGGCAGTCTTGTCAACGCCACCTTTGGCGTCTCCAGCTATGTCAATGCCACCCTTGGCACCTCCAACCATGTCAACAATTTAGGCCTAATTGCACTGTTTAATGGGCTAGGTCTCAAGATAATCTACTAACTCCCAATAGCTCTTAAGAATAGCTCTCTATGATCCACCTATCTCTGTCAGGTCTCAAGGTTAAAATCATATCATACATTCATGAATCCGCTAAACAGTTATCTCCGTCATGTCTCAAACCGAATAGCTATACATGCAAACTATTGATCAGATAATATATTCACAAGAAATCACGCACCAGGAATTATGAATCATAAACTGGAAGACAAAAATGTATTAACAAATTAAACACATGAATTTAGTTAACTATTTACAAACCCTAGAATCAGATAAAGAAAACTAGCTAGACAGAGTAAAATAAAACATAAACATAATTAAAAAGAACACAATTGTAAAAACTGAATTATATAAAACCGTAATAAACGAATGTAACAGCTTGACTCTTCAATCTATAGCAGAAATCCAATCCAAGCCTTAGAAACTGGAAATTAAGCAATAAAAACTAAAGCTATGAAACTGAAAAACTAAAGCTGGGAACCCTAGATAGGTTAAAAGAAGACCTGTATATAGTATCAGGGTAAAATACAGAGTTTAAAACCGAAAATAACTCTAAAAAACGTAAAAGCAGAAAAACGCGGAAGAAACAGTTTCTTCTGAAATAGCATCAAATTCGGCGGTCGCCGAATTTTCACCATATAGCACAAAATTACTCCAGGGATATCAGCGGCCAACTCGGCGGTCGCCGAATTTGTTCTTCAAACGCCCCGAATTTGGCGGTCAGCTTAATTTCTGTCTCTTCTCGATTTTCGGGCTCGATTCTTTCTTATATCTTCCCTTAGACATAATCCTCAATCAACATGTTCCAAGAAACACTCATTCTTGCATCAAAATAGCCAAAACTATACCCAAACGTGAAATCATGATAAGAAATAAACTCTAAACGATCGCACAATGGGCACAAGTTTGACATCAATCACAAGATATAAGCCACAAAAACCATGCAAAATGAGTGTTTATCAAGGATCCTCCTCGACTCGGCTACTGTTTTTGGTTTTATTTCCTTGTAAATTCAATACAGTTTTTCCCTATAATTATGATCTTCTACATTTCCTAGTATTTCATTGTAACGCCCGCAAGCTTATTTCTAACATGACTTTAGTATTAGTTGATAAAATAGAAATAGTTGTGGAGATACACATTAGGTGATATTGTTTTTCATATACTTCTAAAATATGGACAATCTGTCTTTATAATTTAAAATTGTGGACAATCTCATATCTGTTGTGCATACGGTGCTCTAATTTGGATCGGAGCTATAGAAACTAAATAAGTACTGATCAATGAACCAAAACAAAGAAATAAATTAAGCTTGATTGATTAATTATAGATCTTCTAATTTCATTATTTTTACTGACACGACAGAAGAAGTGATAAATGAAATACTGATATAACAAGGAATAGAAGAGGTCACAACTAAATTTCACACATACATATATATATCCCATCTTAATGATCCGTTGAAGAATGATCCAAGCTCTCCATCACGAGGTGCACCCCTTTTCCGGGTTCAAGATGAACATTTATAGCCGGAGCATGAACATAATTTGGGGAGAGAGAGAAGGAGAAGTTGGAGAGCACGTGAGCAAGAAGAATCTTGAGCTCAACCATGGCTAGGTTGTGCCCCAAGCACATCCTCGGTCCGAACCCAAATGGCATGAACAAATGTGGGAGTTTGCATGCGCCGGCTATGCCATTGCCGAACCTCTCCGGTTTAAATTCGTAAGAATCTGAGCCCCATATGTCTGGATCCGTATGCAGTGTTGTTGCCATTATCCACACGATAACACCCTTTGGAATACGAATTTTGCTCAATCCGACGTCGTTTAGCGCATATCTTGACACTATGTGCCCCGCCGGATACAGCCTCAATGATTCATTGATCACCATTGTCAGCTGTTAACAAAAAATTATTTCACTCCATCTCTATAAAATTATATAGGTTTTAATCTTCTATATACATTTTCCATTATTAAATTCACTATTTAAAATTAATTTACCTGCTTCATCTGGTCTATGGAATCCATATCCGGAACTCGTCCATTGCAAACTCGAATGACCTCTTCTCGCGCACGCTGCTGCCATTCTTGATTGGAAGCTAAGAGCATGAGGCACCAAGAAGCTGCAATCGAAGTGGGCTCATAACCAGCTAACAAAATGGTTTTGCAATTGTCCACGATGAAATCCTCGATTTCATTTGGGCTTAGAATATTGCTTCCTTTAGCCCCTTCAAGAATGATTTTCATCATATTTTTTTCTGTGTCTACTTCATTTTTATCCTTGAGTAATTTCAAGATCAATCCTTTGATGTCTTTCCGCAGCTCCCACATTTTCCTGTTGTGCTTCGTCGGAATATAGCTGTGCACATTATCACCATCAACTTATTCAAAAATCAATAATTTATCACGGCTTTATATATGACATAATGATTTATAATCACGACTCAATTGTTTATCTACGTCCTAGCTAGCTAGTATTGAGAAGTTCAAATGTGTTGAGAAATTGAGAATGAATCTACAAGTTAGTACATTTTGATGAACTTTACCGTAAATTCTTATGAACTCAGGATTGATCTGGAGTTCAATTCTTGACCGTAGCGTCTTTTTTAACAAATTAAATAGATTAGTGGGTTCGTCAGTTATATTGAAAAGTTCAAAGAATTTATTGATATGTTCATTAATCTCATTTACAGCTTCTCAATAGGGGATGCTAAAATAAAAACACTTCTTAAAATATAAAATATAAACAATTTTTTAGCCCTTAGATCATTTAGATCTACAGTTGATTCGTAACATTGTTGGATAAATTCGTGGTCCTGAGTTCGAATCCCAAAGGTATCAAAAATTTATTTTTCACAATTCGTAACCATGTTGGATGAATTTATACGTGTTCTACATAAAATTCGTACATTGAAAAACGTTTTTATTTTTATTTTTCACAATTCGTAACCATATTGGATGATTCTTATTTTATATCTTAAAAAATGCTTTTATTTTAGTCTTTCCCTATATATATATATATATATATAAAACGAGTGAAGTAATAAACTCTGACCTCATGCCAGGAATGCCTAAGAAGAAACCCTTCTTAGCAATGGCCAGTTGAAGACCAGTGATTTTTTGAAAAATTTGCTCTCCTTCGGCATAGTTGCTTCCAAAACAAACCTTCGAAATCGCGTCGCCGGCGAATTTTTTCAGGTGATCGTCAATTTTGATATCTGCTTTGCCACCTTCAGCCTCAATCAGGCCTTTCCACAAATCTATCAACATCAGTGCTGATTGCTGAACTGAATTTTTCATTCCCTACAATATTCAAGAAATTAATTTTTAAATAATAAAAACAAAGTTCTTCTTTTTCTTAATAAAAAAAGCCCTAAAAATAGATACCTTGACTTTGTGAATGAACATTCCCGGAGCCATAACTTTCCTTTCATAAGCCCATAATTTCCCATTTGCTGCAGAAATGCCTTTGCCTAGCAAAGCCTCAAAATCTTTTGCAAGGTATAAAGGTCTTCCCAAATCCATCGATGTGCTAGTAGTTAACTCTCTCACTACATCATAATTATCCACCACTACTACCGGTGTGTTTCCCAATAAAAACGTATATATATCACCTGCTCAATCACAATATTATAAATACCATTAATTTTCAGACTATTAATGTCTTTCATTTCTATCTTGAACAATTATACCCAGACTATGTATCTATTCCAGACAAATTTTCCTGTGCCTAATATCGTAACGAATTCGATGTAGCTCCGACCAGTGGCGGATATAAGTGGGGACGCAAGGAAAAACTTGATAAAAAATTAAAATCATTTTCATACATATATTTCTACATGTTTGAGATAAAATTGAAAAGACTGTAATAATTTGGGATATGTTTGAATATTTGGCCATAATAAAACTAGGATATGTGAAAAATGAAGAATGTTAATTTTGTAATGACATTAAATCCAACCGTATTGTCGCCTCCATTTGCGGAAAACAGAGTATAATTGAGGTCCGAAGTTGTGAGGATCTGCAGGCGCCGCCTCCGCCGTCGTGGAGGTCTGTGGCGGCTTCTTGATTTCCATGATGTTTCCCAGCAGGAAGTGAGCCGGCGGGGGCCCTCCGAAGCCTTGCTGTTTCAGCATGCGCTGCAGCCGCCGCGGCGTCGCCACCAAGGTGCTGTACAGCTTGAGAAATAGAGCAAGAATGGCAACTGCAGCAAAAGAGCCAATGATTTGCAGTAAAACATGATTCTCCATCTCTCTCTCTCTCTCTCTCTCAGCTTATGTGAAGTGAAGCATGTGATCTAGTAATTTATTTATAGCAGTTGCTCTAAACGCGCGGACAAGAATTATTAGGGAAAATAAATTGGTTTATCTGGATGATATGCCATCTTTAGCTTAATAATAATTCAGCCGGATAATTTTAATTCGGAAGTGATTTGTACCGTCAAAAAGCACAATTAACAATGGGAGATGATACATGGATGCCAATATAGACGACACAACGCATTTCGTATTTGAGGTGAATAAGCTGGGTTAGTATGATATTATGTTAGTCTAATAAATTATTAATATATAGTATATAGGAGTATAATATATACGTATTTAAATTTATTTATTTTTAAAACTTATAAGTATGTAATTTAATTTCAAGTTTGATTACGGGTTCGTTAATTGGTTATAACTGTAATTGCACCGAATTTTTGGTTAATCGATAATCGATTATCACCGATTCTGTCCAATTTTTGGTTATTGAATTCTCTAGAATTCGGTTAATATCTATTTAACCGGTAACCGGTCGGTTAAAACCAATTAACCGAATTAATAATTATAATATTACTCCATCCGTCCCACTGCACTATAAGTAGTTCAAAATTTTTCAGCACGAGAATCAAGGAGAAGGTGTAAATGGGTAATTAAAATTAAAATAAAGTATTCAAAAGTAATTATAAATTTCTACAAAATAATTTTATGTTCTATATAAATATAAATGATGAGTTGATGGAGTGGATAAGATTTTACCCTTTCTTCCTAGGGCACAGGTTCGAATCCCTTACGTAGCAATGAAAGTGCATTTAAAAAAATTAAACAAATCAGTTATTTACGGTTTAATAATGAAAGTGCATTTTAAAAAAAAATTAAACAAATCGGTTATTTGTTATTATATGATTAAACGATCCAGTTAATCGGTTAACCGAACTGCAAATCGGTTCGATTAGCAGGTAGTAAAATCGACCTTATTCGGTTTTGGTTAACCGAAAATTCGGTCCGGTTACTTAATTGGACCGATTACTAGCCCTAATTACAAATGTTCCAGTTTTCAAAATTAAATGTCTCATTACAAATGTTTCATTTCTTTTTTTGACAAATAATTAAAGAAATTTAATGGGCCCACCCACCATACTCTCTCTCTCTGTATATATATATATATATATATATAGGGGGGCGCTCCAATGAGACCCCCTAATTTTAATAAGATCTAGGGTACGATCTGGTGCGTTTATTTTATCAATCATATATGGCTGATATTGTATCTGGAGGGAGAATTTTTTTTGCAGGGTTCGAATCCTGGAGGGAGCAAAATATTTTAAATTTTATTATTCATTAGTATATACTGCATTGTTCATCATATATACTGCCTTGTTCATCAGTATACATGTCTTATTCATTAACAATTTTTTAAAGTTTATTTTTCACCAGTATATACATCTTGTTCGTTAGGTATAAGTTTTGTTCATTAGTATTATATGTCTTATTCATTGTCCTAGTGTTTCACGAAAAATAGGGGGTCTCACTGGAGCGCGCCTATATATATATATATATATATATATCTACTATTAAAATAATACTTGAACAATTTTCACCAAACCACTTTATCTATTAATTACACATTTCTTAATTTATATGTCCAAAAGTAATAGTAATTCATCCATCTCATAAAAACATGACTTTTTGTCATTTTGGGTCGTCTCACAAAAACACGAACATTTCTATTTTAGTACATTACCCCACCACAATTTCTTTACTTTTTATTTCTATTTTTCATAAAGTGGAACCACTTTTTGATTCACAATACAATTTTATCTAATATTTCTTAAAATACGTGCCACTTATAAATATTCATATTTTATGAAGAATATTTGTAATGGAATCGAAAGAGTAATAATTTATTGGGCTAAACTATATCCAAAGCATTTCATCAGACTAAATTTCATAAGGATTTTTGAAAAACTCTGGACACCAAGTTCATGAATAAAATCTCACGAAAGAGAAAAGTGTTTCATGGAGACTCGGGTTAATTCGGTTCCACACAATGTTAGTTAGAGCATCTACTATGAAGAGTCAAGGATGGACTCTTAAATGTGGTCCCCGCCATTTAAGAGCCCATTTGCAATATGGGAGAGCTCTTGGCTCTTAAATTTATAAGGGGGGCTCGGCAATGGAAGAGTGCACAATACGCGCCCCTCTATTCTCAATCTTAAAGCCTGAAGCGCATTTTCGGGAAGAGCTCGCGAGCCCTTGGTGCGGCAATGGGAGGGACTCACGAAGGGGAGGCTCGAGCCCAATTCCGAGCCCCCACAATGGATGCTCTTAATTGTGTTGATTTATTAGATCTATATGCAATACATGATTAATTCATAGGCAGAGTAGCTAAATAAATATTAGGGTAAATATCATGAAAACCCCCGAACTATACCTATTTTATCAAAAATACCCTGAAACTTTCAAAATATTCTCTAAACCCTCAAACTATTAGGTTTTAATCAAATATATCCCGCATCTATTTTTCGGTTACCAGAAACGTGATGTGGCTCGCCGGATGCCACAATGTAATTTATATTCTATTTTTTTAAATGACATGGAAAAAACGACTTCGTTTCGTACCATATTTTATCGTTTTTATCCCTAATTCTAGGTTATTAACGTGAATTTCAAACACGATAGGAGTGAATTTTAAATTTCAAAGTGAATTTTTTTTTAATGATATGGTACGAAACGACGTCGTTTTTGCCATTGCATTTTTAAAAAATAGAATATAAATTACATTGCGAAATCCGGCGAGCCACATCACGTTTTTGGTGACCGAAAAATAGATGCGGGATATATTTGATAAAAACCGAATAGTTTGAGGGTCTAGAGAATATTTTGAAAGTTTCGGGGTATTTTTGATAAAGCTGGTATACTTCAGGAGTTTTCATGATATTTACCCTAAATATTAAGTGAAAAGAGTACGTTAAACAGGAGCTATAAGTAGTGCCAGGATCCAATTAAAAATATGTAGGTTGAAAAATTATAGAGGGAAAAAAAAAAAGTTAAATCATCGGCACATCAACATGGACCTATTTTACTATTTAAATAAAAACAATAAAAAAAAACTAAGAAAAATAACGTTAATTTATTGAATATACCCGACAACAGCTGAACAGAACATAATCTTATAGTATTATAATGGAAAAATGGATTCCCTTAATCTCTTTCTACCCGACTACAGCTGGACTATATTATACTAGTAACTTATAAAGGGTGCGTTCAAAACGATGGAATATATATATATATATAGAGGGCGCTCTAATGAGACACCCTAATTTTAGTAAGATCTAGGATACGATCTGGTATATTTATTTTATCAATTATATGGCTGATATTGTATCTAAAAAGAGATTTTTTTTCGCAGGGTTCGAATCCTGGAGGGAGCAGAACATTTTAAATTTTGTTATTCATCAGTATAGACTGCATTGTTCATCGGTATATACTGCCTTGTTCATCAGTATATATGTCTTATTCATTACCAATTTATTAAATTTTATTTTTCATCAGTATATACAACTTGTTCGTTAGATATACGTCTTGTTCATTAGTATTATATGTCTTATTCATTGTCCTCATGTTACACGAAAAATAGAGGGTCTCACTGGAGCTCGCCCCTATATATATATATATATATATTTCTCCTTTTCTCCGCTAATTTCATACGTACTCTTTGTTGAAAAAGAAAATTTCTGGCAGAAATAAATTTTTTTCCGAGCAACCTCTTTTTCCACATTTTCACTCCAATTCATGATAATATTATCACAAATTATAGGTGTGATAATATTTCCCAATATTATACTCCCTCCGTCCCGCGAAGCGTGACCCACTTTCCTTTTTGGGTTATCCCACGAAACTTGACCTATTTCTAAAAATGGCAAAAAATTTACCCTTTATTCACCTTTTCACTTTTTCACCTACCACACTTAATACACAAAATACCAATTTCTTAATTCCCGTGCCGAAAAGAAATGGGTCACGCTTCATGGGACGGAGGGAGTATATTTTCATGATCTTTTAATTTTACAATCAAAATTTATATACAATTTAACTCATCTTCTATATTTCTCATTTTTTCTCTTCATTTTCTCTCTCTTTATAATATTTCCATACTATACTTTTCCACCAAAGAGAACATGAGTTAAAAAGAACGGAGACCACTAAAATGTGATAATTTTTTTCCATCTTTTCTTCTTCATTCTTTTCCTATGATAAACTTACAATCAAAGATAACACGCCCTAATAGAAAAATGGATTCACATAATCTCATTTCTCATTTTTCTCAAATCTCATTCATATGCAGTAATTATTTTTTATTTATAATATTTAAATTATATATTCAATGATTACCAATCTATTAATATAAATATTACAAAATATAATTCACTACAATTAGCTAAAAATATAAGGGAAAAGTATCAAATAAGCCCATGTCGTGGTGGCCCTTTTCACGTCTAGCCCCCTATAGTCGAAGGGGTATCAACTAAACCCCTGAACTAATTAAAATCGAATAATTTCACCCCTTGCCCTAACGCCTAGTTTAACGCCGTCTGTCGTGGTGTTTTTTTTTTATGGCTTCCCCCAGTCGTAGTCCACCTCCATGAACCCCAGCCTTCCCAGCGGCGGCGCGAATGGGTCCCCCATCTCCCCCCTCGCCCGCTTCCCAAACTCCTCCGCCAGCCGTGCCTTCCCCTCCTTGATCACCTCCACCACCTCGTACACGTTCTTCGCCACCACCTCGCCGCTCCTCGCGCTCACGCTCACGGGGAAGAAACAATTGCCGTAGAACCCCTCCGGCAGCGGCGGCTCCACCACATGCCTGCAGTTCGCAAAGAACACCAGCTTCACCTCCGTCTCCTCGTCCAGTCCGATTGCCTCCATGCGCTGCCACCACAGTATTGCCGCCACCATCTCGAATGTGGAGCACCTCTTCCCGCTCCGCTGTTGGAATTCCTATTTCAGCTTCTTGATTTCATCAATGGATACATCGATTATGGCTGGCTCCAGCTGGTAGTCCGGGACGAGAATAGCTAGGGGGAGTGGCACTGATGGCGGCGATCGTGGGAGGAAATTCCAGCACCACTCCGGCGCGGTGCTCGGTGCCTCAGCCCCTCTAGCCATTTCTCCGACCACGTTGAGGAATTGCGCCGCGCCGAGCACGTCGCATATGCTGTGGCAGAATTTCAGCCCCATCAGGAATCTCCCGCAACCAAATTGTGTTACCTGCATTTGCACTAGAGGATCTACGCCGGCAGTTTGTGGCGGCGGAGGAGGCAGTAGGCTGTCATAGGGGATAGGGGCCCACAAAAAAAAAATACACAGACGGCGTTAAACTAGGCGTTAGGACAAGGGGTGAAATTATTCGATTTTAATTAGTTCAGGGGTTTAGTTGATACCCCTTCGACTATAGGGGGCCAGACGTGAAAAGGGCCACCACGACAGGGGCTTATTTGATACTTTTCCCAAAATATAAATATATTATTTTTATTCTTAAAAAAATAATTTGAGAGAAAGTAATTAGTTTTGGCTAAATAAATTGCAAATGAAATATTCAAATTAATCAGAATATTGCCCAGATTATTTATTTGTTATAATTCACAAAACAAAATGTTACAACCAACATCTCTTACTCAACTCGTTTGGTACGGGTGATTAGGATGTATAATATAACCTATGACACCATAATATTTTGTTTGGTAAGAAATAATATGAAATACGCGGCTCTTTATAAATTTAAAGACCGAAAATATTATACTAATTTAAATGTATACCACCTACGGAGGTGGTATACGTAATACAAATCTTAATTATAATTATTATTCAGTTTGTATAATATTAATACATAGTACTAAACAACACATTATATTTTCCATATATTTTTATACATTCTACTGCTGAAATAGAAATTTTATTAAAAAGAAAAGAAAAAAGAGAGACCAGAGACAAAAGAAACAAGCAAAAGCACCCGCAAGAAACCCCGGGTAACCAAAAAAAAGAAACCAAGACTAAGAGAACATTTTAAGAGGGTCGTCCTCGTCTAAAACATCGTCATCTTCATCGTCCAACATATCGCCCCATTTTTTAGAGGCCACAACCAACATAGCATGGGCTGCATCGGTAGAGTTAGAGGAGTTGATCACAAAGTTTTGCAGAATCTGTCCTCTAGACTGAGCATACTTCACTTTATTCAGGAACTCCACAGGCGAAGAAGTGTCAAGACCAGGGCCCTGCATATCATCACGGCGTGCTGAGTTTTGGAAATCCGAGGACATGCCATTCATTATGATACGACGGAGCCTGTGCTTGATAGAAGAATCAGAAACTCTCCCCTTCTTGTTGATAGCCCCTTTCGGACGCCCTCGTCTACGAGAACTGGGTCCTGTCGTCCCAGTCAAAGTTAGCAAATCGTTGTTGTCAGTCATCACAGCAAGCGGCTGAACAACCAAAGGTGCAGAAGTCCTCTCGTGTTCCTGGTCCACTACCTCAATTTGGCTCTTTTCGTCATCTGACTCAAGCTGTTCCATATCCTTTCTATCCTGATTGTCCTGATAGATGCAAGCATCTGAAGCTCGGCCTCCATCAGATGGCGGCTTTTCCATGTTATCATCACAAACAAGTCTATGTTCATCTTGCAACTCTAGAGAAACCAACACAGCAAAGGGATTGGATGAGGTAGGAGAGTCTGAAGAAGAGTTCAGTTTCTGTCCAACTTCAGCAAAAGCCTTTCCAGCCCTTGCTGGAGATTCCTGATTTCCGGTGTAGGGACGAGGATGAACCCTGTGGTCATCTACCTTGGACTGACCACGTTCCCGGCCCTGATGTTCCGTAAAGCCCTCCTCTGTCGTGTTTGTTTTCCTCCTTCTGCATTCGTTAGAAATATGTCCCACAACCTTGCAAACCGAGCAGTAATAAGGCAAATTCTCATATACAAACTTGACAGTAAAATCAATGTCGCCACACTTAATATCTAAAGCCTCAGGAATATCAGCCGAAACATCTAACTCAACAAGAATTCTAGCAAAGTGACCCACATGAGCCTGTGCAGACTGACCATCAATCAAGATAGGCGTACCCACTTCTCGTGCGACCCCGGAAAGAACCTCTGGGTGCCAATATTCATGTGGCAAGTTAAAGATTCTAATCCATACGTGAACAAGGGTTGAATTCGCTTTGTAGGGATCAAAATTCGGCACCCAGGCCTGGAGATGGAGTATACCTGAGCGTAGACGCCAAGTCATTTTAGCGAAGGCCGCTGCCCTATCCTCGTCGGTGGCGAAATTAAAAGTGAAGTAACCTTTTCCGAGAGGATGAATCGACCAACCAACAGACGGTTTCCAAAGCTGCTGAAGTTCCTGCCAAAGATCCGCTGCAAACCGAGGTGACTCACCTTTGCGGAGGATCAGCCGGCCGTGAACCGCATGGGCGAAACGCCGGACTTGTCGTTGGTGGAAAGAAGGCTCTAAAACAAGGCAACGTTTGAGATCCACCAACTCTGGCCGGAGGATTGTAAAGTCATTCTACTAAACATGATATTAACATGACATATAATAAAAAAATATTGCAATCAAACATACCACAATTTATTCCGTACCGTGTACCAAACGAGCCAAACGAGTGAAAAATTATTGTCTTTCAGTTTTTTTATCTTTTTGTATTTCCCTAAAATTCGAGCTTATTTTTATTTCTCTATATTTTTGTAGTGACCCGCTCTTTTATATATTTTAAATCCAGTAATGAGTGTTTATTTTTGTTCATCAGTGAATGAAAACGGTTATTATCCTGATATGAATTCAGCTTATGATCCTGAATTCATATTATTAAAGCAGTCAATGATATTATTTCAGAGTTATAACTGACTTAGCAAAGTCACGTTATTATTTTTAAGCGAGATGGAATTAGATTTTATTTTTACTCAAGTCGTGGATTATTTCTGACTCGTGAGTTAATTAAATCTGCGGATTTAATTTAAATATTAGAAAGACAAACGAATTAAATCTACGGATTTAATTTAGATTCATTTTATAACTTATCGATTTTAGGGAGATATCACTTGTCGAAATCGAGATTTATTTAAATAAACAGTACAAGCAAATATGAGCACGCGATTCACTTTACAGTTACAGAATCACCGAGTCAGAGAAAATACATCAATAATTCTCCTCTACATTTTTTTTTCCTTTCTTTTTCTTCTCTTTTTCTTTCCATTAAATTTTGTTCCCCAACTTCTATACACCACTATCATTATTTTTTTCCCCACCACTTTCACCACTACTTATTTTTCCCCACTATATTCAAGTGCACCACCAACATTTTCAGCCACGCATACCATTTTCACTCCCAATCTTCACAAGGGAAACCACCCAGGAGAAAACTACATTCATTGCCCTGCTGCCAAAATTTCAAAGGTAAGCTGGGTTCAATTTCTTCACATTTCTTCCATATGCAACCTGCATTAACAGAAGACCAATTCATTTCAGTCATTTCACAAGCTATTCGAACTTCAACAGCCACCCATCAGCTCGAAAACATTCAAGGTATTCTACTATCTTGAATATTCAATTCAGTTCACATCCATGCTTAGCATAATCACAGTTCATCTACACGATATAGTCAAGATATGCTGTACAATAGGGAAATACTTTACAACAGAAGATTTTACATGCTTCACTTTCACTACACTCCAGAGTAACAATCACAAGAACTCACAGAAACTAGATTAGTAAATGGATTGGAGAGAGAGATTAGACTTAGCTTTTAGATGGGGAAGGGCCGACTGCCCAAGCATCTGCTGAAACCCAACTGCTGGAACGGAGGGAGAAGGCGGCGAACTCTCGTCGTCTCGCCTGCATCAGAATAGCCACGACGCCGGCCGGAGCAGTCGGTGGCCGAACAGAATCTCGGTGAGAGGAGAGAGGCCGAGCGGCCGGTTTTGAATTGAGAGAGATCAGATGAGAGATCGACCTTGGAAGGAAGAGGAGGCGCTCGCCGGTCTTCCACGGACGGCAGCGGCGGCGGCACCCGCTTCGGCTGAGGCCGGATCGAGAGGGAGAGATAGGGAGAAGGCTGACCACCAGCAGCGGCCAATAGCAGCGGCCGGCGGCGGCGCTCCTCCAACGAGCCGCTGACCACCGAACGAGCAGCAGCAACTCCAGGCCGCGACTCCAGGCGAAGCAGTAGCAGCTCCAGACGGCGGCGACGATTTCTAGAGTAGGACTCGGCTGGGTTTTGCGTGAGAAAGGGAGAAGGAGGACGACGCCGGGATTCGACGCGTCGGCAGACAACGGCTAAACAGCCGGAGAAGCGAAGCCGGTCAGATTTCAGCCGGAGAAGAAAAAGAAGATCGCTCGTCGAGTTTGAGGAGAAGGGGGCAGCGGCTCCTTCAAAAAGAGAAAGGCGAAAGTGTATTATGAGAGAGAGAGAACCGAGATGTTTGGGGGAGAAGGATTTGGGCTTCTTTCCTTATTTATGAAAATTGGGCTTTGCTTAATGGGCTTGTTATTTAATTGATTTGGGCCTTCTAGTTATTATTTTATTGGGCTTTGTTATTTATTTTCAGTGGGCTTGAGTTGGGCTGGATTATCTATTAATTTTGGGCCGATTTTAAATTATGAATTGGGCTTCTGAATTTATTTATATGGGCCGATTTTAATTACTGATTGGGCCTCTGAATTTATTTATTTTACTCAGATGGGCTTTTATTACATTATTTCATTGGGCCGAATTTATTTAAATTGAAGGCCATCTATTTTATTTGGGCTGTTATATTATCTTCGTTGGGCCTTGTTTGATTTATTTAATTGAGCCCAGCTAATCAAATTATTTATTTATTTGGGCCAAGATTTATTTAATTACTTGAGTTGATGAATTATTTCAATTGGGCCTCTCATGTTAATTATTCAAGCCCACTTCTACTTAATTAATTATTAGGCTGCCTTATGTTGAGCCTTTTAATTATTTAATCTTATAACATTACTTGTTCCTATTTATTAAGCCCGATTAATTATGAGGTTATAAAGCGAATAAGTTGAAGTATTTATTTATTTTCTATTGACTACGAGGAATGGGGTTTATTTAATTGACGGATTAGAACACCCTAAGAGAACGGATTAATTTTTATTAATTATCCGGCTTCATGAGACGAGACTTAGCTTTTGTTTAAATCCGATAGCTTGGATTAACAATAGAAATTCCCTTATTATTATTTCAGAATAATAATTCATGCATAAGGATCATGCATAGTTAAATACACATTCTCATTTGAGGATTTTTATTCGAGCAAATATCTTATATATGTACATATATTCTCGTAATAAAGGTCAAGGGCGAGATTGATAATCTGTTGAGGAGCTTTTGTATCACAGAAAATTACTATCAGGTGGGCATTACTTTTATATATATCAAATGAGTTTAAATGTTACGTTCAAGCAAGTTATTTCATGACTAAATTAATTGAAGTTATTTCAAATATTGTCTTGCCATAAAATGTTTCAATTTCAGTATGATATCTATCTGATGTTACTTTTATCATGTAATCGAATTCGGGTCTTGAGCAGTTGATAGCTATCCTGCCAGGACTAGTGTACACCAGTGACCGTGAGTCATCTAGCGGGTTGGCCGGTCAAGTGACCGTGAGAGGTGGCCACCTCTCCGGCACAAAGTTCCAGATATGATAGATTACAAGAGAACTTAGTCTGCAGACGAACTTTAAGAATCACAAATGAATTTAGTAAGCTTGGGCCTTTTGCGAAAAACTCCCTTGCTGTACTGTTTATGATGGCATGACAATTTACAATTTTACGAAGCATGTTATATTTCATAGTAGGCATATGTGCCCACTGAGTACTTTTGTACTCAGCCCTGCATGTATTTTTAAATGTGCAGGTTGAGCTGTAGCCGATGGTGATGAAGTAACGAGCAGGAACTTCTTTTGTCTTGACATTATATATATATATATTTTGAAAAACTCTTGGGTACATGTCTTCATACATGTAATCAGAAACCTTATTACTTCCGCTGCGTACTCAAAGAAGTCTTATGTTATTTTGGCTAAGTCGGAAATATCCGAACTTACTAGTTCAATCGAATCATTGCAACTAAACCTTCGTTATATATATTAGATGTTTTCCTTCGTTATTAATGAAAAGTACGATCCTTCTCTATTTATTTATTTCCCTTTTCTACTCCCGCTTCTTATCTCCCTCCCTTAGTCACGGTTTTCCCGGCTTAATTATCCTTAATTAGGGCCGGTCGTGACAGAGTGGTATCAGAGCAGTTCATTTGCTCTGAACCCTAGAGTTAGCCCATTTTTCTAGTATGATCACTAGTATATATGAGTCAGTCAGCCAAAGCTCATCACTTCATCACATCGTCATGCTCAGCAAGAAAGAAGGTGGTAATGATTTTAAAACATTGAGAAGTTCACGTTTTATATGAATGTACTGATGCTTACATTCAAGTTTTATGCTTTATTGATTGATTAGATATCTCAATGAACTTAGATGCGTTAAGAATGCATGATCACTGTTACGAGAAGAACAATAGAAGCTAGAAACTCAGTTATATTTCACTATAGCCATGGTGAAGAGCTAAGAAAGAAAAAGAGAATCCCATGAAAGCAGTGCAAGCGGAGTGCCACGCACGAATCACTGAAGCAGGCATAGTTCTTCATTCAGGTTGTTCACGAGTGACAGAACACCGAATCGACTATTGCCTTATTTGATGATAGATCACGTGAGTCATTGCTCGTAGCGACGAGTGTGACTTATGTAATCAGCTAGCTATCGCATAATGAGCTAAGACTCATTACTAACTCTCGATTATCACCAGTTATGGCATGAAGAGAACCTTCATGATTTATGTTTGAACTTCAGAGTCGGACTCATATGCAGTTATAACACTTTGTGTATGATGTTATAGCATCGCGATTAGAACTGCCAGCTTACAGTTTCAGATATCCAGAACCTTTATGATTACAATTACCTATTATATTACACGTGAGTAGGGCTGGAAAATCGGGTACCCGCGGGTACCCTACCCGCAAAATGCGGGTACCCGCGGGACGAAAACCGCCGAAAACGGCACCCTCACCCGACCCTCTTCCTCGATGCGGGTACCCGAATACCCGCAGCGGATACCCGCTGCGGGTATGAGGGTACCCTCACAGTCCCGCGATTTTGATTTTAATTGTAATTTTGCGGGTTTTTGGTCCCGCTGGAGGGTATTTCGTCCCGCGAGAGGGTATTTCGTCCCGCATTTCACAAAAAAAAATTGAAAATATCCTTTCTATTTCATCGATTATCCATAAAACCTGTGACGAATAAATAATAAATAACAACTTACAAACAAGCACAACAATCAAAATTCAAGTTCAAACGCTAAATCAAAGATCAATCCAAGTATCCAACAGTTACAGTCTAATAAAGACAGTCAATAATAAAGTTAAGTAATAGTACTAGAGCCTAGAGGTAGTTTCAAAATGAAATTAATAGTGTAGAAATGACAAAATCTCCATCAACTCTGACTCGACACCATCCCACTCTCACTCTGAGCTATTTGTGTGGGTCCCGTCGCTGCAGCTCCAAGGGCTAACACTATATACAAAATAAATAAATATTATAAAACCAATCAACAATTAAAGCATATGCATATTATCACAAGTTAGGTAAAGTGTTAGCTGAATTAACCAACATTTATACCTAGGAAGGTTATAACAGAGAAGCAAATCTTCAACAGAGAATTGAAGATTATAATTTAATCTAGATTGTAGAAGCAGACAAGCACTCTAACAGGGAGCATCGAGAGAAGATACAAGAGAGAGAACAGAGATGATAGCAATTAAACTGCAGGCACTTAATTAACCAAAGAACTGATGCTTTCATCTTTTTAATTTTCCTCATTTCAATATCCATGCATAACGCCATTCTGCACATAGTGAAAGACCAGGCAAAGTGAAGTAATCCTATATCTCAAATTAGTAAATTTCGTCCACTTCTACAAACTATTACTGGTGCGATAAATTCTACCGCACAATCAGATTGATACATCATACGTGATATGCATAAATACTCTTGTAGAGAAATATTAGACATGTAGTTGCATATAATTCACATCATCAAACATAACGCCAAACTCCTTCTAACACACTTGACGAAATACAAGAAATAAGTCAAATCAGATAAACTGAGAAATAATTCAAGTAAACTGAGAAATTACCTTAGTTCTGCGTTCTGCCGGAGACGGGAAGAGGCGGGCAGCGCCGGTGGGCGGTGGTGGCGACCGCGCGAAGGAAGAAAGCGTCGAGGGGGTGGCGACGTGCCAGGCGCGATGCAGCGTACTCTTAGGCGCAGCTGCGCAGCAGTCAGCACAGCAGCGTACTCTCAGCGGCGGCGACGGGCCGGCGCGGAGCAGCGGCGCCGGCGGCGAAGTCGAGAAGGGAGAGAGTCGAGAGCCAAGGCAGCGGCCAGGCCCAGGGCAGCAGGAACGAAATAGGGGAAAAATTAGGGCTAGGAGAGTTTTGGGGGTTTAATTCCTAAAATCCTAAATAAAATTATTAATTTTAATTTTATAATGTTAAATCTGCGGGTAGTGCGGGTATCCGCGGGTATACCCGAGGGTACCCTCTACCCGCAATTTTCGAGGATGCAATACCCGCACCCGACCCTCCACCCTCATTTTGCGGGTATCGGGTACCCGATACCCGCGCGGGTATCGGGACGGGTGAGGGTATACCCGATACCCGCAACCCGATTTTCCACCCCTACACGTGAGCATGATTTAGAATCCCTATTGATTACGATCACCTGCTACAAATCGAAAGGAGGATAGGTGCCATGGGTAACTAGAAGTTACCAACCATTATGATTGACTAGAAAAATCTATACAAGTGCGTAAGACGGGAGGAGTTCCTGAAGATGGTTTGGAGTTTAACAAGAGCTAGAAATATCGACAATGGTTCGATGTTAAAGCTAAGAGATTGAGATTATGATGAGAGACTAAGCAGGTTAAGTATGCATACCTTAGTCGATCAGAGACATTCCCCAGTTAGAACATTTTAAACCAAACATTCAGTTTAGTAGCCAGAATGCAAGCATTGACTAAGGTCATTCCATGACTTAGAATTACACATGGGGACACATACCCTATAAAGGTACTCAGATGAGCAAAAGCTATTTCCTTATTGAATGCGTGATGATTCAGAAGGTCTTTTGCAATAACACGGAAGAGTGCTTCAAATTATATGGTTGCATTTCAAGAGCTATGTGAAGGAACACTAAGTACTAGAAGTACTACATTAAGATCATATAGAGGAACATTGTTGAGTAAGGTAGAGCCTACCTTATTTCCCCTAAAGAAGATGTTTAAGGATTGCATTAAACTAGGAGCTAGACTCCAAGTTTGAGAAGCTCTAGAATATTCTCAAGGACATGTTCAAGATATTAAGAAGAAAGTGGTGATTTTAGACCAAATATACCTTTTGCAGCCAAGGAACAAGAGTTACCAAGTTCGGAAAAGTATTTCCGAATGACTGAGAAGTAGTTGTGTCGGACCTGGCCAGTCCACATGGCCAAAATCTCAGTAGTCGTCATATATGGGTCTTTAAACCTATATATTTTAAACCTTCATCTGAAAAGCCAAACGGGTTCAGACTATTAGGTCATTTCGTTCGACCTTTCAGTAAATTCATTTCTACCCTATGGTTATTCATTTTCAATTATTTGGCAAATTATTGAAACACTTTGCCTAATTGCCATTTGTGATTTGAATCATTGTGATATACTAGCTATTGGTAGATTTTCTGTGACCCAAGGACAAGCAGATACTCATCAGATTAAATCAGTCAAACACGTATGCTTCAATCCAAGGGTCAAGCACGTAATGCATACAGACATTCTCTTGTGCATTTAGTAGGACGTTATTTGTGTATTTCAAAAACGATGATCATTTCGATGCTTTTGTATGCCCCTATGTTGGCTTAGTTATTTTGATAAGTATTAGTACGAAAATGCTGGTTCATAGGGCATTTCGGAACTGAGCTCTTTCATGATGACCTTGCTAGATAGCTAGTTCATCGTGTATAATGCTTGGATAGATCACCAGATCTATATTCAATTGTTGATGAAATAGTCCTCATTGATACTAATTTCCCATGTCTATGTAGCGACCCTATCAGTCTTTTGCGGCAAGTTACTTCCGCTATGTTATTTATATACTTTCATGAGGAAGAGTATGAGCGAGATTTGAGAATCAAGAAAACAATTTACAGAATCGATGATATGCATCTGTGTATTACATTGGTGACTATATGTCGACTCATCGGAATGCCAACAAAGCAAAGGCGTCCGAGAGAAGTTGGATAGAACAATAGTATGCCTTGTGATGTTGCATTAACAACTTGTGTTTTGACCTAATAGAATGCCGTCAAAACGAGGACGACCAAGAGGAGGGGGCAGGATTCCCCGAAATGAAGGAAGAGGCCCAGAAACAGAACCAGAACCCGAAATAGTTCAACCACCTGTTCAGCCAGAACGACGGATTGAAGAATTATTCTTGCGACAGAACCCACCTACCTTCAACGGGACAGGAGACCCGGCAGAAGCTGAAACTTGGGTTCGCGCTATTGAACGCATTTTCAACTTCCTGCGTTGCACCAACCAAGAACGTCTGACTTGTATGTCCTTTCAGTTGACTGGGTCAGCTGATTTCTGGTGGGAAGCAAGGATGAAAACGATGACAGCAGAGCAGTTAGAAAACCTGACTTGGGAACAATTCAAAGCCGGTATATATGACAAGTATATACCCAAGAGCTACCGCAAGAAAAAGGAGGCTGAATTTTACAATCTGAAACAAGGGAAGATGTCGGTAACTCAATACGACAGGATGTTCTGCGATATGTCTAGATATGAGCCGGAACAAGTTGACACAGATGAGAAGATGGCTGAAAAGTTTTGTGCCGGTCTGAGGCACGAAATTAGGATGGCTTTGGCAAGTCACGGAGGATTGTCTTACACTGAGTCGCTCAGCCGAGCGTTAGACATTGAAGCAGCCATGCCAGGAGAAAGACCTGCAACTGTACCTACGCCAGCACCTTCACATGATCAAAATCATAATCAGAATTTTAGAGGAAAGAGGAGATGGGACAACAGTAACCCGAACCAAGGCGAGAAGAGGCCATGGCAGGGACGGGTCTTCCAGTCACAGGGCTATGGAGGCCAGAGTGCACCGAAACAGATGGGAAATAACCAACAGAGAGCCCCACATTGCCCCAAATGTAACAAAAATCATGTGGGAATCTGTAAGGCCGGCAGTGATAGTTGTTATATCTGTAACCAGAAGGGGCACTATGCAAACCGGTGCCCGAATAAGCAACATGGAACGGGTTCAAGACCAAACCCACCTATCCAGGCTCCGCATCTGCGAGCAATCCAAGCTTTGCCCCAACCATACCCAAGGCAGCAACCACAGTAACAGCAGCGACAACAGAAACAACATGAAAAGCCTCGTCATGCTAGAGCCTATGCTATGAGGCAGAAGCAGCCCGAGAACAACCAGGGAAACTTGGCAGGTATGGGCATGCTACTCAATACTCCTGTTGTAGTTCTATTTGATACGGGCGCATCGCATACTTTCATTTCAAGTACATGTGTCGACACATTAAAACTTAAAATGGAAAGAGCTGAACATGAGTTGAGTATATCATCACCTATAGGAGGGATGACGACAGTAGATCATGTGTGCTTGAACCTAGAACTGAATATAGGGCCACTCAAGATTGTAGTGAACAACTCGTATGTTATACCGATGGGAGATGTGGACATAATCCTAGGAATGGACTAGCTAGCCGAGAACTATGCCACCATCATTTGTAACGAAAGACGGATATCGTTTCGACCCCCAGGAAGGGAGCCGTCACATTTCCACGGAATTAGTATGGGAAGAAGAAAGATGATCATCTCCGCCCTGCAAGCAACGAAAATGATGAAGAAGGGATACTCAGCTTACCTCGTATACTTGCACGGAGAACTGGGTACTGAAAAGAGTATAGAAGATGTAGCAATTGTACGGGACTTTTCAGATGTATTTCCAGAGATTCTGCCAGGGCCACCACCGGACAGACCAATTGAGTTTACCATTGATTTGGAGCCCGGGGCAGCTCCCATTTCGAAGGCACCATACCGAATGGCTCCTAAAGAGTTGGAAGAACTCAAGATACAACTGCAAGAACTTTTGGAACTTGGATTCATTAGACCAAGTGTATCACCTTGGGGTGCACCCGTACTTTTCGTGAAGAAAAAGGATGGCACATTGCGAATGTGCATAGACTATAGGGAACTGAACAAAGTGACACTGAAGAACAAATATCCTTTACCAAGGATAGATGACCTTTTCGACCAGCTCAAGGGAGCAAGCATGTTCTCAAAGATTGATTTGCGGTCTGGTTATCACCAGCTGAAGATTCGACCAGAAGACGTACCTAAGACAGCATTTCGAACTAGGTATGGTCACTACGAATTTGTAGTTGTGCCATTAGGGCTAACCAATGCGCCAGCTGTGTTCATGGACCTCATGAATCGAGTATTCCATCCGTACTTAGACAAATTTGTCTTGGTATTCATAGATGACATTCTGATCTACTCGAAGAACGAGAAAGACCATGAGGAACATCTGAGAATTATCCTAGAAACGTTGAGGACGGAGCGCCTTTATGCCAAATTCAGCAAGTGCGAGTTGTGGCTCAGCGAAGTCACGTTTTTAGGACATATTGTGTCATCAGAAGGGATTAAAGTGGACCCTGAGAAAGTGCAAGCGGTGCGCGAATGGAGATCGCCTACTAATGAGATAAGAAGTTTCTTAGGATTGGCAGGTTACTATCGGAGGTTTATGGAAGGATTTTCCAAAATTGCAAGGCCAATGACGCAACTACTCAGGAAGGGAATAAAATTTTCTTGGACAGAGGAGTGCGAGAAGAGCTTCCAAGAACTCAAGGAAAAGTTGACTACGGCACCAGTGTTAGCCGTCCCAGCAGCTGACAAGGAATATGTGATCTACACAGACGCGTCCAAAAATGGACTTGGTTGTGTGCTGATGCAAGATGGAAGAGTGATAGCATATGCGTCACGACAGCTTAGGCCACATGAACTGAATTACCCGACTCATGATCTGGAGTTAGCTGCAGTGGTGCATGCGCTGAAGATTTGGAGACACCACCTATATGGAGTTAGGTGTGAGATATTCACAGACCACAAAAGCCTGAAATACTTTTTCGAGCAAAAGGACCTTAATATGAGACAAAGGAGATGGCTCGAACTAGTGAAGGATTATGATTGCGGTATTAACTACCACCCGGGTAAGGCCAATGTAGTAGCTGATGCATTGAGCCGTAAAACTCAATCTAGGTTGGGATGTCTCGTCACCCAAAAGAATGAGCTCATCAAAGAGTTTGGAAAAATGAGCATAGAAGTGGTTAAACCACCAGGGACGATAGCAAGCGTTGTTGCAACAATACCTAACTTGAGAAAGATGATTGTAGAAGCACAAAGAAAAGACGAGAAAATGGAGAAACTACGGGAAGCAGTAAGGAAAGGAGGAGTCAAGAATTATCAAGAAGCAGCAGATAATGCTATCCTCTTTGAGGGAAGAATATGCATTCCCCACGATGATGAGCTTAAGGATCAAATCATGAGTGAGGCTCACGATACCCCTTATACTGCCCACCCAGGGAGTACTAAGATGTATCAGGACCTAAAGAAACACTTTTGGTGGGAAGGCATGAAGAGAGATATAGCGTCATTTGTGGAGAAATGCCTGGCATGCCAACAGGTGAAGGCCTTACACCAAAGGCCATATGGAAAACTACAACCGTTGGAAATCCCAGAATAGAAGTGGGAGCACATAGCAATGGATTTTGTGACCAGTTTGCCCAAAACAAAGAAAGGAAACACTGCCATTTGGGTAATAGTGGATCGACTTACAAAATGTGCTCATTTTATACCAATACCGATCACACATGGGTCAGACAAGTTAGCTAAGTTGTATGTTCGAGAGATTGTACGCTTACACGGTGTACCCGTGACAATCACTTCAGACCGAGACTCAAAATTCACATCTAGATTTTGGACAAGCTTACAGAAATAGTTAGGCACGAGGTTAAATTTCAGCACCGCCTTCCACTGACAAACATGGTTTTCGTACCTCAATTCCACATGTTTTGTTGTCATTTCCCTTCATGTTTTGCTTGTGAATGCTTGTTTGTGCCCGAATATTTAGTTTTATGAAGATTTGATATCTTGGTGTAGTTTTGGAGTAATTTCAGGAACCATCAATGATTAATTGGAGGATTTTGAAGATATGATATTGAAGTACGTCTCGAGAGGAATCCGTGAGCGCAAACGGCGACCAAATCCGAGTCCGGACGAGGGAGAACGGAGCAAAACGAGCGGACTGCGCATAAAGCCCAGGCCCCCACGGTCCGGGCCGCGGCCACGGGCCCGACCGCGGGCCTCTGCTCCAAAATTGCCCAGTAACCCGCGGTCCGGGCCGCGGCCACGGGCCCGACCGCGGGCCTCTGCTCCAGAGCAGTCCAGAACGTTTTTGACAGTCACCCGCGGTCCGAGCCGCGGCCGCGGCCCATGACCGCGGCCTCCCCTGCTTCCAGCCGCGTTTTCAACCGCGGTTCATGCCGTGACCGCGGGGAAGAGGCGGGGATCCGCCTTTTGGTGGGCCCAGACGTGATTTTTAGCTCAAAACTCCATTTTTCCCCTCTTTTCTCAAATCATTCAACACACACACCCATTTTCCATCTTCCCCAATTCCTCCACACCAAACCCTAGCCTCCATTACCACATCTTTTTACCAAGATTGAATGCATTGAAGAGGAGAGAAGATTGGAGAAAGCTCATTAATAGGATTTGTCACTTCTTACTCTCTCTTTCATTTATGTATTTCTTTGATTTAGGTTTGTTGTTTGTGAACATGTTTGGATAAAATCCCCCATTGGTTTGGGGATTAGGCTAGTTGATTATGTGATGAATTGATTATTATGCTTAATATATGTCTTGATTATTTCCTTGTTATTATCTTTTCAAGCCCTAGTATTCTTTCTTGTATGGATTGTTGGCCACTTTCTATGCATTTCTCATTTGTGATTTGAATCGGGAGAGGATAATCATAATAGATTAGGAGCTTGAAACATATTGACTCAATAAACCGGGAGGTTGAGAGTTGGGTGAGAGTTTACCGATCCTTTGTGCTTTTGGGAGTTATAGGTTAGAAGTTGACCGGGGACGGCAACTATGACCCGTAATCTACCGTTTTAGTCGTCCGGGAGGGGGCTAGAACTAGTGGGGAGATCACTCTAGATAAATAGGAATATCAAGACTAATATTGAGCTAATTTGAAGTCCATTGCTAATCCATCGATGCCTAATCCCTAAACCACCTTCATCACTTAATTAATCCACTTTGTTTGATTGTTCTTATTTTGTCTTTGAATTTGTTAGTTAATCAAACCACTCACCTCCTTGTTTAGTCTAAATAGCTCTAGCATAATGAATTAGGATAATCACTAGATTGAACTACTAATCCTTGTGGGATACGACCTTGCTTCCATATATTACAACTACTCGTATACTTGCGGCGTGGTGAAAATATTAGCGAACAAGTTTTTGGCGCCGTTGCCGGGGATTAGTTTAGTTTGATTGTTTGTGATAGTTTGAATCATTGTGCTTAACTACTTTAGACATTTTACTTGATTTATTTTTGTTTTCTATCTTAAGATGTTTGTTTTGACTCGTTGTTTTGTTGGTTGGTAGGGTGATGAAAAAGAAAATTGTTACACAACACCAAAAATATTAAATGGATGATGGAAGGAATGAGTTGGTTGAGCAACTCGAGACGTACTTCAATATCATATCTTCAAAATCCTCCAATTAATCATTGATGGTTCCTGAAATTACTCCAAAACTACACCAAGATATCAAATCTTCATAAAACTAAATATTCGGGCACAAACAAGCATTCACAAGCAAAACATGAAGGGAAATGACAACAAAACATGTGGAATTGAGGTACGAAAACCATGTTTGTCATCCACCCGCAGACAGATGGGCAGTTTGAAAGGACAATTCAGACCCTCGAAGATATGTTGAGAACAGTGGTGCTAGACAGGGGTGGAAGTTGGGAAGCAGTGCTGCCGTTGATTGAATTTGCCTATAATAACAGTTACCAGGCGACTATCGATATGGCACCATATGAGGCATTATATGGAAGAAAATGTAGATCACCGCTTTATTGGGATGAAGTGGGTGAGAGAAAAGTTTTAGGACCAGACATGGTCAATGAGATGGTTGAGATAGTCCGCCAAATCAGAGGGCGAATAAAGGAGGCGCAAGATAGACAGAAATCTTACGCTGATGCACGCCGAACCGAATTACAGTTTGAAATAGGAGACAAGGTCTTCCTAAATGTATCTCCTACCAAGGGGATAACTAGGTTTGGTGTCAAGGGAAAACTTAGGCCCCGATTCGTAGGACCTTATGAGATTTTGGAAAGAATAGACCCAGTAGCCTATAGGTTGGCGTTACCGCCAAGCTTTGGAAACGTTCACAATGTTTTCCACGTATCACAACTCAGAAAATACGTTTTCGATCCAAAGCACATAATCCACCAAGAAGAGATGATCCTTTGCCCAGACTTGAGCTATGAAGAGAGACCAGAGGCCATTCTAGATCGAAAAGTACAACAACTCAGGAATAAGGCAATCACATCAGTGAAAGTCTTATGGAGACACCACGGACAAGAGGAAGCCACGTGGGAGCTTGAAGACAAAATGAAGGAGAAATACCCCGAACTATTTTAGAAGAAATATGCAAATTTCGGGACGAAATTTTTGTTAAGAGGGGTAGTATGTAGTGACCCGCTCTTTTATATATTTTAAATCCAGTAATGAGTGTTTATTTTTGTTCATCAGTGAATGAAAACGGTTATTATCCTGATATGAATTCAGCTTATGATCCTGAATTCATATTATTAAAGCAGTCAATGATATTATTTCAGAGTTATAACTGACTTAGCAAAGTCACGTTATTATTTTTAAGCGAGATGGAATTAGATTTTATTTTTACTCAAGTCGTGGATTATTTCTGACTCGTGAGTTAATTAAATCTGCGGATTTAATTTAAATATTAGAAAGACAAACGAATTAAATCTACGGATTTAATTTAGATTCATTTTATAACTTATCGATTTTAGGGAGATATCACTTGTCGAAATCGAGATTTATTTAAATAAACAGTACAAGCAAATATGAGCACGCGATTCACTTTACAGTTACAGAATCACCGAGTCAGAGAAAATACATCAATAATTCTCCTCTACATTTTTTTTTCCTTTCTTTTTCTTCTCTTTTTCTTTCCATTAAATTTTGTTCCCCAACTTCTATACACCACTATCATTATTTTTTTCCCCACCACTTTCACCACTACTTATTTTTCCCCACTATATTCAAGTGCACCACCAACATTTTCAGCCACGCATACCATTTTCACTCCCAATCTTCACAAGGGAAACCACCCAGGAGAAAACTACATTCATTGCCCTGCTGCCAAAATTTCAAAGGTAAGCTGGGTTCAATTTCTTCACATTTCTTCCATATGCAACCTGCATTAACAGAAGACCAATTCATTTCAGTCATTTCACAAGCTATTCGAACTTCAACAGCCACCCATCAGCTCGAAAACATTCAAGGTATTCTACTATCTTGAATATTCAATTCAGTTCACATCCATGCTTAGCATAATCACAGTTCATCTACACGATATAGTCAAGATATGCTGTACAATAGGGAAATACTTTACAACAGAAGATTTTACATGCTTCACTTTCACTACACTCCAGAGTAACAATCACAAGAACTCACAGAAACTAGATTAGTAAATGGATTGGAGAGAGAGATTAGACTTAGCTTTTAGATGGGGAAGGGCCGACTGCCCAAGCATCTGCTGAAACCCAACTGCTGGAACGGAGGGAGAAGGCGGCGAACTCTCATCGTCTCGCCTGCATCAGAATAGCCACGACGCCGGCCGGAGCAGTCGGTGGCCGAACAGAATCTCGGTGAGAGGAGAGAGGCCGAGCGGCCGGTTTTGAATTGAGAGAGATCAGATGAGAGATCGACCTTGGAAGGAAGAGGAGGCGCTCGCCGGTCTTCCACGGACGGCAGCGGCGGCGGCACCCGCTTCGGCTGAGGCCGGATCGAGAGGGAGAGATAGGGAGAAGGCTGACCACCAGCAGCGGCCGGCGGCGGCGCTCCTCCAACGAGCCGCTGACCACCGAACGAGCAGCAGCAACTCCAGGCGAAGCAGTAGCAGCTCCAGACGGCGGCGACGATTTCTAGAGTAGGACTCGGCTGGGTTTTGCGTGAGAAAGGGAGAAGGAGGACGACGCCGGGATTCGACGCGTCGGCAGACAACGGCTAAACAGCCGGAGAAGCGAAGCCGGTCAGATTTCAGCCGGAGAAGAAAAAGAAGATCGCTCGTCGAGTGATAACACTCATATTTCCATGGTTTTTAATGTTCATATGATGTTAATTTTATAGGAAATTGAGTGTTGGATGATTGTTTTGTGCTTAATTTGCTTTATCTTGTGAAACATGATTCTTACTCGAACTTTGAAGGAATTTGCAGATTTATTGAGTTCGAATTTGGAGAACTGTGCTGAAATAGAAGTTGTAGATCGTCTCGATACGAGTTCGTGAGCGCAAACGGATCATAAATCGGAGTTCGGACGAGAAAGTTATGGCCGAAACAAAAACGTCGCGCGCAGCAGTCAAAATTCGGCGACCTAAACGGCGACCGCCGAATTTTGGCATTTTAAAGAAGAAACACGGCGACCCAAACGGCGACCGCCGGCCAGGTCGCCGAATTCCCTGTTTCAATTTTGGCCTCCGGTGGAAAATTCGGCGATCGCCGAATCTTAGAGTAAAAAGGCTGATTTTCGGCGACCCAGACGGCGATCGCCGAACGGGTCGCCGAACGGGGCGCGTGTTTCGTTTCTTCCGCGTTTTTTACGTTTTTCGAGGTGTTTTCGGTTTTGAACTTTGTTTTTCACCCTAAGACTATAAATAGGTCCTCTTTTGACCTATCTAGGGGTTCCCAGCTTTAGTTTTTCAGTTCTCAACTTTCATATTTCAGTTTTATAGCTTTAGAACTTTTTAGCTTTCCAGTTTTCAAGACTTGGATCAAGATTGAAGATTCAAGCCGCTACTCTCGTTTTAATTCGGTTTTATACAATTTAGTTTTTATAATTGCTTTCTATTTAATTATGTTCATGTTTAATTTTGTGATGTCTGGCTAGTCTTTTAATCTGAACCTAGGGTTTGTATATAGCTGATTGATTATGTGTTTTTGATTTATTGATATCAATTTGCCCTTCAACTTGTGATTCATGATTCCTGGTGCCTGTTTTCTTGTGAATTATCTGATCAATGATTTACATGTTTAGCTGTTCAGTTTGAGTCTTGAATGTGATAATTGTTCAGCCGATTCAGGAATGCATGATATAGTGTTAGCCTTGAGTCTTGAATGCGATAGGTGAAGCTATAGGAAGCTATTCTTTATGTGCTATTTGGAGTTAATTTCTTCCTTGGAGTCTTGAATGCGAAAAGGGATTTATTAATCTACGTTCATAGGTGGTCGTTAGAGACGCTTGTGAATAATATAGTGATCTTTCATTAGGGTTGGATTAAAATTGGTAATTGAATCAATAGGTTGAATACATGTAGTTGATTAGTAAAAGTACATCCCTAGGGTCAGAGCTTTCCTTATATTTGAGTTAATTATCATAGTTTACATACTCTTTAGTTTTTATTTAGTTAATCTTAGTTCTTAATTCACCTTAAATTTCGTTTCACTTGCATACTGTGAGAGTCTGTTTAGGAGATAGATAAAGTAATTTCGTTTTACAGTCTCTGTGGATACGATACTCTGCTTGCTATTTCTGTGCTACGATTACACCGTGTTAGTTGCGGTATTTTTGTTGCTAATAAAATAGTGATCAACTTTTTGGCGCCGTTGCCGGGGACTATTTAGATTTTACTTTAATATTTGCGATAGGACTCTATAGTACTACAGGCTTTATTTTTGTTTTTATTTTGTTTGCTGACTTTTAAAAGTTTTGTTTCTGCAGGTTGCATATGAACACACGATCTCAAGGAAATCCTCTATTTGAGTACGACCCTGAAATCGACAGGACTTTGCGCAATCTTAAGAAGCAGAACAACCCAAGTTCGAGCAATTCAGCTGAGTCTAATACGATGGCTACTCCAGAGCAAATCCAAATTCGAGCTCTGCAAGAGCAGTTGAAGAAGCTGCTTGACGCACAGGAGACGAGAGAGGCTCCGAAACAACCAGCCATCAATGAAGCGTTCATACCACAGTATGTATACCAGGAGCCCCCACGTGTGAACGCTACCAATTTGAGCTGAAAACGGGTCTGATCACGATGGTTCAACAGAGCCAATATGGTGGACAGGCGACCGAAGACCCTAATGCGCACCTGGCGCATTTCCTGGAGCTGTGTAGCACGGTGAAGATGAATGGTGTCCCTGATGACATTATCCGTCTTCGTCTTTTTCCCTTTTCACTGCGGGATAAGGCGAAGTCGTGGTATCATACGCTGCAGCTGGGAAATAATGTTGTGTGGGAGGACTTAGCTCATGCGTTCCTACGAAAATTTCATCCGCCTGGCCTTACATTGAAATTGAAGATGGACATCGTGCAGTTTCAACAGTACGAGGGAGAGAAGCTAGCGGAGACGTGGGAGCGATATCAGGAGAAGCTCAGAAAGTGCCCAGGTCATGGATTTGATGAAGGCACACTAGTGATAATGTTCTACAATGCCTGCGGGGAGCGTACACGGATGCACATGGATACAGCTGCAGGTGGATCTCTACTTCAGAAAAGCAGTTCTGAAGCGTGGAACATTATTGATAGTATGGCCTCGACGAGCTACCAATGGCCATCTGAGCGTATACAACTGAAGAAGGTTGCAGCTGCGTCTAGTTCTGACCCTATGGCAGCAATGGTGACTCAACAGGCAGCGATGGCTACACAACTGGCAGAGCTGACTGCAAAAATTGGTGAATTGAATGCTGGACGTCATGAGCAAGCTGTGATAGACCCATCAGGCTTGGGAAACGTCAATTATATCAATGACAGAAATTATGGGAATTTCCAGCAAGGACAGCCAGGGATGTATAACAGAGGTCAGCCATATCAGCAGGGTCAGCAGCAGTTTCAGCCAGGAGCACGTCCGCACCCAAATCTTTCCTATGGAAACCCAAACAATGCTGTGCAACCTCCACCGGGATTTTCTGTTTCTAGTGGGGGAGTCATCAATGAGCCAAAGAAGGATTCGATGGAGGATATGATGAAGCAGATGCTCATGAAGATGACTGGGATGGAGGTGAATGTTGGAAATAAAATCTCTAACATGGAGAATAATTTCTCAGCATTATCTAAGCAGGTACAGATGTTAGAGAATCAAGTTGGTCAGATTGCCAACCAAGCGGCGGCGCAGCACAAGCCGGGCCAATTCCCAAGCAACACTACTGTCAATCCTAAGGGCCAATGCAATGCTATTTTCGATGGCACTTTGTCTACAAAAGAGATGAGGATGAGCAAGGAGCATGAATCTCTGATTGAGGAACCACACAAGGCTCCTATTCCACTTAGGGAGTACATCCCAAAAGCTCCATTCCCCCGTAGGCTGATGAAGAGAGAGGTGCTTGAAGAGCAATGTGCTGTGCAGCCGAGCAAAAAGGTGGATGCCAAGGAAATCAAGCTGGAGGTCTCCCATTGCAAAAATGAGAAAAAGATTGCCAATCTCGAGGAGACAGAGCATAAACGTATAGTGGATGAGCTTGAGAGACTACTTGAAGAATCGGACCGACGTGCACAGCCTCAAACTCTCTCAAAATTGCAGGATTCCAAGGAAAAAGAAGAAAATATAGTTGTTCACACCAAGAAGATGGATGATGAGGATAAGAAAATCCCGCAGGCGAAAGCTGTGAGCACTGAGCTGCCAATGAAGCTACTTTCGAAGAAGAAAGATCCGGGTAGCTTCACCATTGAGTGCGAGATAGGAGGAGAGCTCTTTCCCGAGGCCCTTTGTGATTTAGGGGCTAGTGTCAATGTGATGCCCATCTCTGTGTTCAAGCGGTTGGGAATTGGAGATCTCAAGCCGACCTCGATGGAGATTCATATGGCGGATAGATCAAGAGTGAAGCCGAGAGGAAAGCTTGAAGACATCTTTGTGAAGGTCGACAAGCTCGTCTTCCCTACGGATTTCTTGGTCCTCGATATTCCTGAAGATGCAAATCCGCCGTTGATTCTTGGTCGATCATTCTTAGCTACGGGGCGAGCTATGATAGATGTGCCCAATGGAAGCGTCGTTTTTCACGCAGCTGATGCACATGAGCCTTCTACATTTGTTCGTGTTAGGCGGTCTGTCATGCCCGCAGCATTTGATGTTCATTGAGACCATGAGGTATCGTCGAGCTCTAGACGTTAAATTAAGCACTTGTTGGGAGGTAACCCAACTGTTTTTCTTTGTTTTGTTTTCCTTTCTTTTAGTTTCGTTTTGTTTCTTTTTGTTTTGTCTTGTTCCTTTTTGTTTCGTTGTTTTGTTTGGGTTTTTGGTACAGCGTGAGCTTGGAAGATGCGGAAACTCGCGCCTTGTTCATACCACCACCATGGAGCATGTGTTTCTGTGAGTAGTGACACACATATCATCATCCCTCCAAACTTATTTTCGAACTTATGTTCTTTAATAAGTTTGGGGGAGGGGGGTGAGAGTAGATATGTGTATCACTTTTATTTTTTTTTGTTGGCTTTATTGTTTTATCCTGCTTGGTTGGTGGTGTGTGTTTGTGATTGTTTTTTTTTTTTAGATGATTATTGCTCCATTAGATTTCTGGTGAGATGCCAATGATGATTTCTGTGAAAAAAAAATTTTGGAGTTTGATTTTCTTTGATGATTTAAGTATAACTGGAACTAATTTGCATAATTCTAGAGTGATTTTAACCTTGACTTTTGGACGTTGAATAAACCTGTGAGGATTTGAGCTATAACTGTTTATCATACACAGTTTATTCTTTGTTGTGAGTTTTGTCATGCATATGTGGTGATCTTCTAGAACTTGCCATGGTTTCTGTGTCGAGGTTGCTGTTGTGCCCAGGATTAGGAGATGATTTTAGGCCATCTTTTGTTAGCCACATTATTTTCCCAAACACTGTCCTTATTGAAAAAAATTATCCTTTGTTATCCACTTTGAGCCTATTTAGCTTTTATTCTTTAGCCGGATGATAGGGGGTGATGTAGTATATGGGAATCTTTGTGTGGTGAATATCATAGTGGTTCATGAAGAAGAAGGGATGATATTGTGATACTATTTACTCTTATAAGCTCTAGAAAAGTTGTGAAAAAAAAAAAAAAAAAAAGAAAGAGAAAAAAGTATAAAGTCGAGTGTATATTGAGATATTTGTTTGAAAATCGACTTTGTGTGTTGGAAATAAATGGAGAGCATAAAAGAGTGTTTAGTTCTATTTTGTGATGATTAAATCCCTTGAGTTGTGTTGTTTATGGTGGCATAGTTGGGAGGAAGATGGAATTTATTCCATACTTGATTTGTGAAGCTATAAGGTTGGTGTTCTTGATCTATTTGAGTCGCTTAGCCTATATTTCCCTACCTTAACCAATGTCCCTACATTATAACCCAAAGAAAAAGACCTTTCTGATCTTAGTCCTGGCACACTTTTAGCGATGGAGATTGTAGACGATTGGCAAGCCTATGGTAAGTGATCTGCATTGCATTGAATTCGATGAGAGCATACACGTCCTATTTATTCCATCAAATTGAGAGTTGAGTGATACACATACCTTGTGAGATTCAATTGTTTGGAATGTCAAGGTTGATTTTGCTATAGGTTATGTTTATTGGTGAATTTTGTGCTTGATTATTGAAGATTTGAGAATTCCATTATCCTTTATCTTTCGGAGGCATCGATGAGCTAGATTTCTTACCCATTCGTGTTTTTGATTTGTTCTTCTCATTATTCGAGGACGAACAATGGCTTAAGTTTGGGGGAGTTGATAACACTCATATTTCCATGGTTTTTAATGTTCATATGATGTTAATTTTATAGGAAATTGAGTGTTGGATGATTGTTTTGTGCTTAATTTGCTTTATCTTGTGAAACATGATTCTTACTCGAACTTTGAAGGAATTTGCAGATTTATTGAGTTCGAATTTGGAGAACTGTGCTGAAATAGAAGTTGTATATCGTCTCGATACGAGTTCGTGAGCGCAAACGGATCATAAATCGGAGTTCGGACGAGAAAGTTATGGCCGAAACAAAAACGTCGCGCGCAGCAGTCAAAATTCGGCGACCTAAACGGCGACCGCCGAATTTTGGCATTTTAAAGAAGAAACACGGCGACCCAAACGGCGACCGCCGGCCAGGTCGCCGAATTCCCTGTTTCAATTTTGGCCTCCGGTGGAAAATTCGGCGATCGCCGAATCTTAGAGTAAAAAGGCTGATTTTCGGCGACCCAGACGGCGATCGCCGAACGGGGCGCGTGTTTCGTTTCTTCCGCGTTTTTTACGTTTTTCGAGGTGTTTTCGGTTTTGAACTTTGTTTTTCACCCTAAGACTATAAATAGGTCCTCTTTTGACCTATCTAGGGGTTCCCAGCTTTAGTTTTTCAGTTCTCAACTTTCATATTTCAGTTTTATAGCTTTAGAACTTTTTAGCTTTCCAGTTTTCAAGACTTGGATCAAGATTGAAGATTCAAGCCGCTACTCTCGTTTTAATTCGGTTTTATACAATTTAGTTTTTATAATTGCTTTCTATTTAATTATGTTCATGTTTAATTTTGTGATGTCTGGCTAGTCTTTTAATCTGAACCTAGGGTTTGTATATAGCTGATTGATTATGTGTTTTTGATTTATTGATATCAATTTGCCCTCCAACTTGTGATTCATGATTCCTGGTGCCTGTTTTCTTGTGAATTATCTGATCAATGATTTACATGTTTAGCTGTTCAGTTTGAGTCTTGAATGTGATAATTGTTCAGCCGATTCAGGAATGCATGATATAGTGTTAGCCTTGAGTCTTGAATGCGATAGGTGAAGCTATAGGAAGCTATTCTTTATGTGCTATTTGGAGTTAATTTCTTCTTTGGAGTCTTGAATGCGAAAAGGGATTTATTAATCTACGTTCATAGGTGGTCGTTAGAGACGCTTGTGAATAATATAGTGATCTTTCATTAGGGTTGGATTAAAATTGGTAATTGAATCAATAGGTTGAATACATGTAGTTGATTAGTAAAAGTACATCCCTAGGGTCAGAGCTTTCCTTATATTTGAGTTAATTATCATAGTTTACATACTCTTTAGTTTTTATTTAGTTAATCTTAGTTCTTAATTCACCTTAAATTTCGTTTCACTTGCATACTGTGAGAGTCTGTTTAGGAGATAGATAAAGTAATTTCGTTTTACAGTCTCTGTGGATACGATACTCTGCTTGCTATTTCTGTGCTACGATTACACCGTGTTAGTTGCGGTATTTTTGTTGCTAATAAAATAGTGATCATCGAGTTTGAGGAGAAGGGGGCAGCGGCTCCTTCAGAAAGAGAAAGGCGAAAGTGTATTATGAGAGAGAGAGAACCGAGATGTTTGGGGGAGAAGGATTTGGGCTTCTTTCCTTATTTATGAAAATTGGGCTTTGCTTAATGGGCTTGTTATTTAATTGATTTGGGCCTTCTAGTTATTATTTTATTGGGCTTTGTTATTTATTTTCAGTGGGCTTGAGTTGGGCTGGATTATTTATTAATTTTGGGCCGATTTTAAATTATGAATTGGGCTTCTGAATTTATTTATATGGGCCGATTTTAATTACTGATTGGGCCTCTGAATTTATTTATTTTACTCAGATGGGCTTTTATTACATTATTTCATTGGGCCGAATTTATTTAAATTGAAGGCCATCTATTTTATTTGGGCTGTTATATTATCTTCGTTGGGCCTTGTTTAATTTATTTAATTGAGCCCAGCTAATCAAATTATTTATTTATTTGGGCCAAGATTTATTTAATTACTTGAGTTGATGAATTATTTCAATTGGGCCTCTCATGTTAATTATTCAAGCCCACTTCTACTTAATTAATTATTAGGCTGCCTTATGTTGAGCCTTTTAATTATTTAATCTTATAACATTACTTGTTCCTATTTATTAAGCCCGATTAATTATGAGGTTATAAAGCGAATAAGTTGAAGTATTTATTTATTTTCTATTGACTACAAGGAATGGGGTTTATTTAATTGACGGATTAGAACACCCTAAGAGAACGGATTAATTTTTATTAATTATCCGGCTTCATGAGACGAGACTTAGCTTTTGTTTAAATCCGATAGCTTGGATTAACAATAGAAATTCCCTTATTATTATTTCAGAATAATAATTCATGCATAAGGATCATGCATAGTTAAATACACATTCTCATTTGAGGATTTTTATTCGAGCAAATATCTTATATATGTACATATATTCTCGTAATAAAGGTCAAGGGCGAGATTGATAATCTGTTGAGGAGCTTTTGTATCACAGAAAATCACTATCAGGTGGGCATTACTTTTATATATATCAAATGAGTTTAAATGTTACGTTCAAGCAAGTTATTTCATGACTAAATTAATTGAAGTTATTTCAAATATTGTCTTGCCATAAAATGTTTCAATTTCAGTATGATATCTATCTGATGTTACTTTTATCATGTAATCGAATTCGGGTCTTGAGCAGTTGATAGCTATCCTGCCAGGACTAGTGTACACCAGTGACCGTGAGTCATCTAGCGGGTTGGTCGGTCAAGTGACCGTGAGAGGTGGCCACCTCTCCGGCACAAAGTTCCAGATATGATAGATTACAAGAGAACTTAGTCTGCAGACGAACTTTAAGAATCACAAATGAATTTAGTAAGCTTGGGCCTTTAGCGAAAAACTCCCTTGCTGTACTGTTTATGATGGCATGACAATTTACAATTTTACGAAGCATGTTATATTTCATAGTAGGCATATGTGCCCACTGAGTACTTTTGTACTCAGCCCTGCATGTATTTTTAAATGTGCAGGTTGAGCTGTAGCCGATGGTGATGAAGTAACGAGCAGGAACTTCTTTTGTCTTGACATTATATATATATATTTTGAAAAACTCTTGGGTACATGTCTTCATACATGTAATCAGAAACCTTATTACTTCCGCTGCGTACTCAAAGAAGTCTTATGTTATTTTGGCTAAGTCGGAAATATCCGAACTTACTAGTTCAATCGAATCATTGCAACTAAACCTTCGTTATATATATTAGATGTTTTCCTTCGTTATTAATGAAAAGTACGATCCTTCTCTATTTATTTATTTCCCTTTTCTACTCCCGCTTCTTATCTCCCTCCCTTAGTCACGGTTTTCTCGGCTTAATTATCCTTAATTAGGGCCGGTCGTGACAATTTTATATTCACTTATTTTTTATTTTTTTATCTTCTTTTTCTTATTCTTCTAAAAGCATTGATTTTTTACAAGATTTTTATTGAGAGTATAAAATAAGGATCATTTTCAGCCCTTAGATCATCAGGATCTATGGTTGATTCATTATCCTGTTTGATGAATTCATGGTCCTGAGTTCGAATCTCACAGGTAGCAATTTTTTATTTTTTTTTTGCAATTCATACCTTTATACAGCAAATTCATATGTGTTCTATATAAAATTCATACATTTTTCTTAATTCTTATTTCTTATTTTAAGAGTTGCTTTCACGGTAGCCCTTCACTATATATATATATATATATATATATAGATAGATAGTTATAGGGAATGGCTAAAATAAGAGCATTTCTTAAGATATAAAATAAGAATCATTTTCAGCCCTTAGATCATCAAGATCTACGGTTGATTCGTAATCCTGTTGGGTTGAGTTCGAATCCCAAAGGTAACAAAAATTTATTTTTCACAATTCATATATACCTTTATACAGAGAATTCATACGTGTTCTACATAAAATTCATACATTAAAAATTGTTCTTATTTTTATTTTAAGATGTGCTCTCACGGTAGCCCAATATATATATATATATATATATATATATTTCAAGTTTGATATATGCATTTCAACTTCACAACAATATCATGTCATCTCCGTTGGCGGTTGTATGTCTTCTTCTGGTTGCTTATTGTGTGCTTTACGAAGATAAAAAAAGGCTTCCTAACTAAAATTGTCACATATCCGCTTTTATTGAGTTCGAATAATGCATTATTAATTTATTGTGCTAAAACTATTACAAAGCATTTCATAAGGCTAAATTAGTATATTTTCTCATAAACTTTTTCGAAGAACCCAAGGCCTACACTCTCTACGTACGACCTTATTTATAGTACAAAATCTCACAAAAGAAAAAGTGTTTCATAGAGACTCCGGTTAATTCGGTTCCACACAATTTTAATTAATTGCGTTGATTTGTTTTAAATCTATCTATATATAATACTTGGTCAATTCATAGGGAGAGTAGCTAAATAAAATAAGTAAAAAGAGCACGTTAAACAAGAGATGTAAGTAGTGCCAGGACCCAAAAATATAGTGTTATAATTTAGAGGGGAAAATAAAAAATAAAACATCGGTACATGGGCCTATTTTACTATTTAAAGCAAAACAAAAAAGTTAGCGTTAATTTATTAAAGATAATACTAATGGAAAGCACTATTTTCGTCTATTAATACAGGGTGTATATCTTTTTTATTTTTTATTTTTTATTGTATTTTAAACCTTATTTATACTTAATATTTATAAAATACCAACATCTTATTTTTATAATTTGATGGGCTAAATCCCTAAATAGTATTTTTTTTTAGGACTCTTTCAATATTAAAATCACATCTTTTAATTATTTTATTAAAATTTATAATACTCTGTGCTTCATCACACACTTTTTATGGACTGAGGATACTATAAATTATTCTCTAGAATTATTTTCTAAATTAATTCACGTGATTTATCTCGTTTTCCGGAATCTTGTATTGAGTTGTGCGGGATATCATAGTTTACTGGATTAGTTACAAATTGGACAAAAACAATAATCATATACTCTATGGTTTGGTGAGATAACTCCAAATTCAATAATAGCAGTACAATTTTGAACACAATCGATCTTGATAGAAAGTTTTGTTTTAGAAAAATTAGTGTCGTCAGATTTTAATATGTTTTTGTATTCAGTCAGTTACACACAACATGATTAACCACGGATTAGCATCGTTGGATTTCTTTAACATCCGCGATAGACTTTTTCATTTATTTTTCATTGGGCTAGCAAATCGTGTAGGTCGGATCGTTATCGGGTCGATCTGATATCGGTCAAACCTGAAGATGATCTGTTAAGGGAATGCCCGAACCCGACACGATTTACCTAATCCCGAACCCGATACGAACCCAACACTTACCCGATAACAACACAATTCAAAGCGTGTTGACACGACACGATAGCGACACGATCTGATTACAACCTGATAACAACACGAATTTGGAGCTTATCTGATAACAACTTGATCTGATTTGCCCAAGTTCATTCACATCAATAATAATAATAATAAAATATAAGTAAATATTTAATAAAGGCTAAACTAAAGTGTAGAAAGAAATCATGAATAAAAAATTAAAAATAAATATTTAGTAAAATTTTAATTCTATCGGGTTACCCGAACCCGACACGAAATTATCAGGTCCTTATCAGATCGACCCGATAAGGACCCGAACCTTATCGTGCGTGTCACTAACCCATTAATTTCGTACAATTTCATATCGTGCTTTCGTGTCATGTCGAAAATTGTCAGCCCTAATTTTTCATATTCTATAATCTACTACGAGCACTACTCGTATTTAGTCATAGTGACATTTGTCCTATACTTTTATTTTAATTTTAATACGTCAAAAATTGAAGTTGACATCATTAATTTTAAAAAAATATATAAAGATCAAATCTCAATTTATTCATTTTTCCTTTAACTTCAAATAAATCTTTATATATATAAAGAGCAAAGTAAATGTAATTTCATTCAATTTGAAGGACATAATTGGAATTGGAGTGAAAAAAAAATTAAAATCTTCGGCAGTTTTTAATGTATGCAAGATGCAACTATGCATTCCAATTTCCCACTATCAAAATCTTTCCTTAAAATGAGGAACTTATTTTAACTTTTATAATTTTCTTTTTTGTTATTAATATTTAATTTTAAATTATGTAGTTATGTTTATTTTACATTAAAAATAAATTATTAATATTACATTATGTCATTGTTTGTTATAAAATGATATCATATTATATATTATAATTTATATTAAGAAACACTAATTCAATAATCTCATCTAACTAATTGAATATTAATTTATTTTAAAAATAAATTACAATTCATGTACATGTACTTTCTCAAATTCTTATCCAATTAATTGGTTATTATAAATTTTTTCTTAAAATTATATAAGAAAATGTATGAACACATACCTTTTTATTACTCTCATCCAAGTTATTGATTTTTTAAATTTTACTACACATAAAAATACAAAAGTTAATTATTTTGTTTTTAAAACATAACATGGATGATATAGTAAATATCTACTAATACTCCATCCGTCCCTGAAATAAGTTTATCTTTTTCATTTTTGGGATGTCCCCCAAATAAGTTTCTTTTTCTTTCTTTTTATTTTTGGACAACTACCTCACCACTAATAATACTTTATTTATTCTTACTTTTCACTTTTTCACTACTCTCAATACTAATTATAACACTTTTTCACTTTTTCACCATTCTCAATACTAATTATAATACATTTTTCTCCACTATCAATACACTTTACCACTTTTCCTTAAAACCCGTGCCGTCCCCAAAGAGAAACTTATTTCAGGGACGGAGGGAGTATATATTATTTAAAAATATATATATACTGCCAATTATTACGTAATATGGATAGATGTATTTTGAAAAAGACGAAGAGTGTGTAATATTTTAATTTCTATCATACTATTTTATTTCTTACACAAAAAATAACTTTACTATTTCTATGTGGTTTCATCTTAAATAAAATATAATGGAAAGTCATTTAATTTGGTATATGATGAATTTGAAATAAATAAATAGCTTATATTTATTATTTATTTAAACCAATATTTTTTAAAAAAATTATATATATATATATATATATATATATATTAAAGATCAAACATGTTTAAACTTTTCTTTAATTTTACTTCTTATTTTCTCCTTTTTTTCTTTTTCTTTTTTATTTATGATATTTTGATTTTTATATTATGCATTTCTATATATTTTATGTATAAAAATAACTAATAGAATAAAATAACATTACTATCAAAAGACATCAAACTATATATTATAGTTTATTTTATGATGGAAATTACAAAATGGCTTTAATAATAATAATAATAATAATAATAATAAGAATAATAATAATAATAATAATAATAATAATAATAATAATAATAATAATAATAATAATAATAATAATAATAATAATAATAATAATAATAATAATAATAATAATAATAATAATAATAATAATAATAATAGTGAATCTAGCAACAAAAAAAATTCCTGGAGTTAACTAACCAAAATAGACAAGGTTAGTGATTAATTATTATGCAGTTAAAATTTTTAAATACATTGAAACTAAATTTAATTAAAAGTCAGATACGGAATATTATGCATAAATACAATGCAAAATTTTAAAAATTCAAATTAAAATAAATTGTTGTTTTTAAGTAGGGATTAGAATCAACTGTTCTAAAAACTTTATCTATATACGTACGTGATGAGGAATAATATATGTAGAGCAGAGGAATCTCTTTACCAGTGGAGTCCTGGAGCTGGAAAAACGGCGGTCGCCGTTTTCGTGTGTTAAATGGCCTGATTTCGGCGATCGATTCGGCGACCGCCGAATGGCTCGCCGAATTGACGCGTGTTTTCGTTTCTTCCGCGTTTTTACGATTTTCAAGTTATTTTCGGTTTAGAACTTGGTTTTTCACCCTAAGACTATAAATAGGTCCTCTTTAGGCCTATCTAGGGTTCTCAGCTTTAGTTTTTCAGTTCCCAACATTCATATTTCAGTTTTATAGCTTTAGAACTTTTTAGCTTTCCAGTTTTCAAGGCTTGGATCAAGATTGAAGATTCAAGCCGCTACAATCATTTTAATTCGGTTTTTATACAATTTGTTTTTACAATTGCGTTCAATTTAATTATGTTTATGTTTGATTTTATTATGTCTGGCTAGTCTTTTAATCTGAACCTAGGGTTTGTACATAGCTGATTGATTATGTGTTTTTGATTTATTGATATCAATTTGCCTTCCAACTTGTGATTCATGATTCCTGGTGCCTGTTCTCTTGTGAATTATCTGATCAATGATTTACATGTCTAGCTGTTCAGTTTGAGTCTTGAATGCGATAATTGTTCAGCCGATTCAGGAATGCATGATATAGTGTTAGCCTTGAGTCTTGAATGCGATAGGTGAAGCTATAGGAAGTTATTCTTTATGTGCTATTTGGAGTTAATTTATTCCTTGGAGTCTTGAATGCGAAAAGGGATTTATTAATCTACGTTCATAGGTGGTCGTTAGAGACGCTTGTGAATAATATAGTGATCTTTCATCAGGGTTGGATTAAAATTGGTAATTGAATCAATAGGTTGAATGCATGTAGTTGATTAGTGAAAGTACATCCCTAGGGTCAGAGTTTTCCATATATTCGAGTTAAGTAATCGTTATTTATATGCTCTTTAGTTTTAATTTGGTTAAATTTAGTTCGTAATTCACCTTCAATTTCGTTTCACTTGCATACTGTGAGAGTCTATTTAGGAAGTAGATAGAGTGATTTCGTTTTACAATCTCTGTGGATACGATACTCTGCTCACTGTTTTAGTACTACAATTACACTGTTTAGTTGCAGTTATTGTTGCTATAAAAATAGTGATCAACTGTTTAGTCAGAAATATTAAAGTAAATTCTAAATAGTCCCCGGCAACGGCGCCAAAAAGTTGATCACAAATTTCTTAGCAACAATAACTGCAACTAAACAGTGCAATTGTAGTACGCAAATAGCAAGCAGAGTATCGTATCCACATGGACTGAAAAATCGAAATTACTTTAGCTATTCCCTAAACAGACACTCACAGTAGACAGGCAAAGCAAAAAAGACGGTGAATCAAATACTAAACTTAATAAAAAATTTAAACAGCAGTAAAACAATGATAAATAAATCAAATATTAAAAGACTCTGACCCTAGGGATGTACTTTTACTAATTAATTACATGCATTTAATCTATTGATTCAATTACCAATTTAATCCAACCCTGATGAGAGATCACATAACTATTCACAAGCTTCTCTAACGAACACCTATGAAAGTAGATTAATTTACCCCCCTTCACATTCAAGACTCCAAGGAATAAATTAACTCCCAAGCGTACACAAAGAATAGCTCCCTATAGTTTCACCTATCTCATTCAAGTGTCAAGGCTACTACTATAACATGCATTCCTGAATCGGCTGAACAATTATCGCATTCAAGTCTTCAAATCGAACAACTAGACATGTAAATTATTGGCCAAATAATTCACAAGAAATTAAGCACCAGGAATCATGAATCACAAGTTGGAGGGCAAATTGATATCAATAAATCATACACACATAATTAATCAGCTATGTACAAACCCTGGGTTCAGATTAATGAACTAGCCAGGCATACTAAAATAAATCAAAAGCATAAATAAAAAGAAAGCAATTAAAATAAATGAAATAGATAAAACCCGGAGGAAATTCTGGATGAACAGCTTGAATCTGCAGAAATAAATCTAATCTATGAAAACTGAATGTAAAACTGAAAGAAAAAGAAAAAGAAAGGAGGTGAAGAGATGTGAAAAGATGTGTCTAATAGGTCAGGGAAAGGACCTATATATAGGCACAGGAGATAAATACAGTGTAGAACTCGAAAATACTGAGAAAATATAAAAAAACCCGAAAATTCCCGAAAATTCGGAAATTTCCGTCAACACTATTCACTGCTGCGCGCGACTTTCTTGTTTTGGCCATAACTTTCTCGTCCGAACTCCGATTTATGATATGTTTGCGCTCACGAACTCCTCTCGAGACGATCTACAACTTCTATTTCTGACAATATTTCCAAATTCCATCTCAAAAATCCTGTAAAATCCATCAAAGTTCGAGCAAGTAACATAGTTCACAAGATAAAGCAATAAAAGCACAAAACAATCATCCAACACTCAATTCCTTATAAAAATGACATTATATGAACACTAAAAACCATGGAAAAATGAGTGTTATCAGGGAGCAATGAAGTAGATTTCGTCAAAATAACCGTACGCGCTGGAAGAATCATCCTCACCAGAGGAAGCGCACTCGCCAGAAGAACAATCCTCGCCAGAGGAACCATCCTCGCCAGAGGAGTTATACTCGCCAGAGGAATCGTCCTCATCAGAGGAGTCTCGCTCACCAGAGAGGTCATTTTCATCAGAGGAGTCTCGCTCGCCAGAGAAGCCACCCTTGCCAGAGGAGTCATCTCTGTCAGAGAGGCCACTTTCGCCAGAGAAATCACCAGTAGCGCGGAGCAATCTCCCGCGTAAAGATGAATTTACCAGCGTACCCTCGATCACGCAAGGCGCATGTTCGGGACCTGATTTTACTATTTTGCCCTCCTATGTAATCTATAAATAAGACCTGAGTGCGTGCATTGTAACTACGTTATCAAAAATTCTCAATACAGCAGCTACCTTTCTCTCGTTCTAAAGTTTTCCGATTGTTTACTTTGCCTTCTTCGATCATTCATACTAGGTATAATCCATGTTTATCGCTTTTAGCTTAGGTGTTGGTTCTTAGTTTCACCAGTACGTGAAATGAATTCAAATTAAATTCCAGATTAAATAATCCATTTTTATTGAATTAAAAGTTGTAAGGGATAAAGAAAATTATATATGATCGAATTTGTTCAAAACTATTGTTGCTTTCTAAATATAACAATTTTTTATTCTGTATTAATGTATGTCTTTTTTGTATATGTACAATTATCTTTGATATGTATTAAATTAAGTTTGGATATCGTTATGTGTCTGTCAATATTTAAAAATATGTGTTGAGATAGGTTTAGGATTTGAATCTCATAATTTGCACAAATTCATTTTTTTAATTCATTATTTTTCATAACAAATTAATAGACAACTTATTTTATATATACAATAAATCTAATTTATATAATTATAGCTACTCCTTATACAAGTGATATTATATCTATATTTAGACATATGTTATATTAAAAAATTAGATCATTTTATAAATAGTAAATTTGATATCAAATTTTAATTTTATTAGCTAATTTTAATAATTATAAAACATGTACATAACTTACACGAGTCTAAAATTATAATCCCCGCGCATCGCGCGGGAGATACACTAGTGAATATAATAATCAAATCAAATTTTAATTCTTATGTAATTTATTATATTAATAATATGTCACAGCCCACTATCCCAATGACGGGTTAACCGGGGTTATAACTTAGGGTGAACAATAAGAAATGGAAATGGACAATTACTTAACATTAAAGTATATGGAAATGTCACTCATAGATAAAATGCTAGAATCATATATGATTATTTGGATACTTATAAAACATACACATAAATGAGAACTGATTAAGGTGGGCTACCCAATAACACGTATCCCAACTTCATAACATAGAGCTATCCTAATCAAAGTATTTTGCAGCGGAAAACGTGTGAGATATACATATGAAGATGTATACTCAAGGTTACATTTCTTGAAACGATCAAAGGAACACCCGCTCAACACCATTCCATTCCATCAGCTGCTCAACCTGCACATTTAGAAACACATGCAGGGCTGAGTATAAAAATACTCAGTGGGCACGTATGCCTAAGTATAAAAATACATGCTCAAAGCTGTAAATTGTCATGCCATCATAAACAGTACAGCAAGGGAGTTTTTCGCTAAAAGGCCCAAGCTTACTAAGTTCATTTGTGATTCTTAAAGTTCGTCTGCAGACTGAGTTCTCTTGTAATCTATCATATCTGAAACTTTGTGCCGGAGAGGTGGCCACCTCTCACAGTCACTTGACCGGCCAACCCGCTAGATGACTCACGGTCACTGGTGTACACTAGCCCTGGCAGGATAGCTATCAACTGCTCAAGACCCGAATTCGATTACATAACTGGCAAAGCCACATCAGATAGATATCATACTAAAATTTAAACATTTTATGGCAAGACAACAGTTGTAATATTTTTCAGTTCAAAGATTTTGTAACGAAATAACTTGTTCAGAGGTAGCATTAAACTCGTTTGATAGATATATAAAACTGAAATTAACAGTTAAATCATCTCATGCATTCATTCGTATAAGAGGCCTACGATACGCAGGGGATCTCTATATACGTATAGTAAAAATAATGCCCACCTGGATAGGCAAAGCCTGAAGATCATACACATAAAAACCTGTCTTGGGAAAGCAGCGCTAATCCCCCTGGTCACAAAGCCTACAAGAAATTCTATTCTTAATAGGTCTCCTTGAATCTAATCTTAAGTCATGGTGTAGTGCTTAACATTCTATGATTCACTTAGCCGGGTTTTCAAAATTTAATGAATAAATAATTGAAAACATTTCTCTTGAGTTAAGAACACCAACAATATTCTTACTCGTCTTTCTTTAATAATTGGAATTATAAATAAAACCAATTAAATCATAAATACCTTTATTGCAAAAAAATGTAATGCAATTTCATGTCATGCTTGACATATAATAAGTAATTACTTAAAATATGCTCATAATAAAAATTTAATATTATTATAAAAATTTACTCTTTGAAAATAATTAATTAAACTTAATAAATCTAATTAATTATAATAGTGTAGCTACTTTAAATAAAATCTGCACAATTCCAATTAAATAAATACTTGGGCAGCCCATGATTTAAAATAATTAGAGGCCCAGCTTAATAAAAGAAAATCGGCCCAAAATATAAAAAAAAATAACCCAGCCCAACTCAAACCCACTGAAAATTAAAGCAAATCTCGGCCCACTGAAACAAAGCCCAAATAAGGAGCCCAACATAATTAAATAAAATCAGGCCCAAAATAATGGCCCAACACCCAACCCTTCTCTTCAATTCACCTCAATACTCTCTCTCTCACCACTCTCATCGGCTCCCTCTCTCCTTCTCGCCACTCTCTCTCCCTTCCTCTCATCTGACGTCGCCGCCGCCGCCTACAATTCCGCCGGCGCGTCGCCGGCGTACCACCGCCGCACTCATCTCTCTCTATCTTTCTCCCTTCTCCCTCAATTCGCCAAACCCCCAAACCCCCAAATCCACAAATCCTAAATCCCCAAAATCGTCAAAAGCCCTAAGCTCCTGCCTACCCATCCACCGCCTCCTTCCTCCGGCGAAGTCGTCGCCATCAGCGACTGTCGGCGACAACAGCAGCCGCGGCCGACGCCATCGCCACCTCCTCTGTCTCTCTTCCTCTCACTCTGTGTCGGACGGACGACAGCAACCAGCCATCGCCGACCGCCTCTAATCCTCACCTTCAGTCTACCCTCTGACTTCCGGCGACTGCACGGCTGGAAGACCGCCGCCGCCGATCCCCAGCCCTCAATCTCTCTCCTCAGGTCGACGGCAGCAAGGCCGCCGGCCGTCGCCCTTCAGCCCCCTGTTCTCGCAACCCTCTCATCTCTCTGCATACACCGGCGACAGACGACGAGGTCGCCGCCGACAACAACAACCAGTCGCACCCTCGTCACCCTTATCTCCCTGACTCGACTCAGACGCACCGGCATCAACCGGCTCGACACAGCAAGTTCAAAGGCAGGGAAGAAATCAAAGCTTCAAATTCTATTTCTTCTTTCATAAAGATCTTTTCTTTTCTTTTCCTTTCAATGAATCATGCTTTCATTTATAATTATATGCACAGACTATGAATAAACATGTGTACAGATTGTATGCATTTATGTAAATAATTTGTCATGCTTGTGATTTGTTATGAAAATATTGAAATCTTGGTTGGTGTTCTGTACAAACGAGATAGCTGTGTGTGCTTGAAACAGAGGCAAAGAAAATTGAGGTAAACACCTTGTGATGTCTGTGTAGGGGAAGAGTTCTTTGAATGGTGGTCTCTTGTTGTATACTTGAAACTTCATGGATAGGCTGGAACGAGAGAGTAATTTAAAGGATATTTGAGTTGCTAGTGAAAGTGCAAGGGATGGGTTTCCTTCAATTATGCAGAGATATTTGAAGCTGAAATTAGGGGAGTTGGTGGCCGCCAAGCATGGCTAAAGCTTGACTTTTGGAGTTGATTAGATTGACAAGGGATGGTGTAGGTTGAAAAGAGGAAGGTGAGGCGTGAGAGATGTTTGAAAATATTAACCAAAATCCCTATGATTAAGGGATTTTGTATGACTTTGTAGGAGTGGGCGCATGAGGGTGAATAGTGTAGCAATTGTAGAGGCATGGTGAAACACAAGCAGCAGCTGCGTGCTGTACTTGGCTGTGGTGCAAAGGAGGAGGTTGGTTTGGGCTTTTGGGCTTTGGTATTTATGGAAAATCATTGCAATAAACAAAAACTAATGCCCAAATAAATATTTGTCAAAGCTCAATCACATTTAAATAATTAAAGTCTAACATAAACTTTAATTAAATCGTATACAAATAAATATTAATCATATAGAATAATCACCTATTCATATAATTCAATTTATGCAATGCACAAAAATCAAAAGACTAAATTTTCTAAAAGTTTTTGAAATAAAAATTGTTGGAATTACAATAAATCATTTTTTTTTCATTTTTCCGGCGTAAATCATCCTATTCTAAATTAAAAATGAATTCTAAACTTAATATAAATGGACGGGGTGTTACATCCCTCCCACCTTATAAAAATTCCGTCCTCGGAATTGCATATCTGGTATTCTAGCTTGTGCTACTAGTCATTCGTTTGCGAACTCCTTCACGCGTTTCTCATACGTGTCCACCATATTTGGAGCACGTCCCGACATTTTGTTGAAAACTCTATCATACTAGTTATCTGCTCTGGTTCTCCACTTGGGATTCCAGAAGTTGCTTTGTTTCTATCGACTGACAGTTAAGAGACAGGTTGGTGCTTAGTGTATCTTTCTAATTGTGAGAATATCACATTCTAGTACTTGAAAACTAATGACAACTAAGAAATTCTAAATTATCACTATACTTATCATGATAAAAGGAATTTTTATTGTGACAACTACATAGTGCGAGTCCATACATTGGGATGACGTTCTACTTAAACATTAAAAAAAAATCTAAATTGACAATCACCGAGATCATAGTCATGTGGGCTGGCCAGACCCAACAAAACGAATCACTCAGTCAAATGGGAGCTTCGCCCCCAATCATGTCAACTTCTTATTCATGTAAGGCTCTGGTCAAACTTCTAACTTAAAACACTTACTAACATGTACTTCATCATAAGTTACTGATACCCTGAAAGTCCATTCTAATGTCGTTCTAGCAAAGCTATCACGGCTAACATTCTCAAGGCATTCTTAGGTGGTACTCAAACAGTTTGAAAGAGGACCCATCATTCTAATCTTATAGGCATGAACCTAAAACGATAACATAAAACTTTCACGTTCATTCATTCATTCATACATACATACATACATTGATTTGTTAAGGGCTCGGGTAGTCCCAAACACGACATTGAGCTTAGTTATATGAGTCAGAGACCCAAAATAACAACATGAAGAATAATTTGCATTCACATAACATCATAAACATAAGGCGCACATTTTCTTGAAAATTTTCATAACTTTGAATATATATATATATATATATATATATATATATATATATTTGAAATTATTATCGTACCCTAGTTGCGGCAGTGTGACGGTGAGCTGAGGGCTATTGACATTCTTAGAAGTCTAGAGATACTATTCTAGACTCAACATCAAAAAGCTTATGGTTATCAGAAACATGAAAGAAAACTCATGCTCTATCTCATATTCTATCTCTTTACTCAACTCTATATAAACTCTCCACTCATCTCAAATCCTTAAGTTCAAGGATAGGTTTCAAGAAAATCATGGTACTAAGTCTCGATTTATCTCTCATATAAAGCTCGTCTAATCTCATTCAACACATAGACAACACAATCACATAAGGCACATAAGAAAACATAATCAAACATTATCAAAACATGCTCTGTTTTTTACACTGACTCAACTTCAAAATCTAACCTGTTCTTACTCCGACACCTCCTGGACTCGAGACTCATACCAAAAGAAAGGTCTTTGAGTCTATTTTCATATAAAAAAAGTAGAGTCAAAAACTCCAAGTATTGTAGGAGATATGACTGTTTTACTACAGTCTACCATAATCGGCAGTTTTGAGCAATCGAAAACTTGGATTTTAAAAAAAAATAGTAAATGTTGTCAAACTGGGCTCAAATTTTGTGGATATCTAGCTAACACAGTAAGGTTAATACCATAAAATTTTGGAAAACTAGATCACACAGGAAGCTACTGAAATGAATGACTCTTTCCCCTGCTCTCTGAAACTCTCAGTAGTAATGTGCAGTTCCGGTTTTGTATTTTATAAAAATAGTAAACGAAGTCCAAATGACTTGAAATTTTACCGATGTTCTCAAGGCTCATGTAGAGACTTGGTATACAATTTTCAAAGCTTTTTGACATTGAAAAACCGTCGATCACAGTAGGTCAGTAGGCCTACGAAATTCACCAAAATCTCATCTCAAACTCTTAAAATACTCAACTCAACATTCCTTCAAGAAAACTCATCAAAGCTCATTTTAAACACATATAACACTCACAAACATTCAAGCACATTAAAATGCTCATCATATTCAAATCTTGACTCTCTTCTTACATCATAACCTCAAATTTCTAGTAAAACGTTTCAATGAACGCATCATTAAAATTCTCTTCTCATTTTCATGCTCAAAATTACTCAAATACTCAAACACGATCTCATTCATCATATAAATCATTATACACATATGGATTCCCTTTTATCATGTACTAAACTCTAATGAAACTTCATGTATCATCATAAAACTCTTAATAAAACATGACAAACTTTCACATAATGGTCATAAAGCAATTAGACCTCATTTTATCAATCATCGACTTCTCATAATATGAAAACTCAAAAAAAAACTCATCTAAACTAAACTAAGTCAAAATTTTATTTAGCCAACAAAAGACCTAGTCAAACATAATTAGACACTAATATTATGCTCAATTACATATATCCTAAACCAAAATCACTTAAATAACACATAGGTAAAAAGTCCTAATTTTTATTAAACTAAACTCTTTGAAATTTTATAACACACATGAATCTTTAATCTAATCATAGATCCATCAATTTTAACTATTTAAACTCACATATAATCCATCAATTACAATTTAGGGCATAGATACACATATCCCTAATTTTATTAAACTAACTCACCTCAAATTCATCAATTGACATCAAATAATCAATTTACTCCATCAATCATCATCATAGACATCACATAGACTCATTCTCGTAATCAATTCATCATTTAACACATCAACTCACAAATTCCAAATTTTTGGGTAAACTAAACTCAATCGACTTTCACATCTCAAAGCATATACTTTCACAACACACATCAATCATCAACAAACACCACATAGACCTCATTTTTCACCCCAAATCAAAGAAAAAAAAAGAAATTTTTTTTTGAAGGGTAAAGACCCATTTTTTTATATTTTTTTTTTTTTGAAAATCAAGAAATTTTTTTTTTGAAATTTTCTCTTTTTTTTTTTTTTTTGAAAATTTTAAGAACAAGGGAGGGGTGATTTTCTTTCTTCAATCTTTCGAGAATACTCACATACAATATCATTCAAGCAAGATTTATGGAATACATGATCACTTACCCAAATTTCTCACCAAAACTCACACTTTCTCACTCTAGCTTGGAAACCTTTCTTCAATGATCCTCTTGAATTCAAGTAGCTAGGATGTTTTTATGTAAGATTTAAGAGTGAATTGAGGTGTTTGGTATAATTTTTTGGAAGCTCCGAAGGTCTCTACAATGGATGAAAATGGAGGAAAGTGAAAGAAAGAGGGAGAGAGGTGTTGGTCGAAAATGATGAGTGAGTAGTGAGAGAGGATTTTGCAAGATTGTAAATGATCTTGTGATCTTTAAAGAGGATTTTGTAATCTTAAGGAAATATTGGCAATTAATGCCTTGATCTCTCTCTCTCTAATCTCTACACTCTCTCTAATCTCTACACTCTCTCAATAATCTCTACACTTGGCAAATTGTGGTATTTAGTCACATGGTAGGGAAATTAAAGTAATAGTGTGAGAAGGGTGATTAAAAATAAATCACAATAACTATGGAAATGTTACTCATTAATAAAATACCATAACATAATTATTCATGTGACCACATAAAATAACTATAGCACTAATATTAGTGCACTAACTCAATTATAATATTCCTCTCATAGGAAAAATAATTTTAAAACAAAATATATGCTTGGAAATATTTTCATTAACCGGCATTCTTTGATTTCTCGGTAAAAATAAACTGCACTTGCTTTAGAAACTTAATTAAAATTTCAAGTGCTAATATCCTCAAATAAAAATCATAATAACTTGGTCATAATGACACACGTAACGAAAATCACATATATAACGATTAAATCACTTCGGATAAATCAAACCAGTTTTTATTATTAATGGATGTCGAACCCTAATTATTAATAATTAAGCCCTTAATCAGGGATTAAAAGTCGGGGTATGACATACTATCCTCCTTAAAAGAAATTTCATTCCGAAATTTGTACAACACAAAATAATTCTGGGTACTTTTCCTTCATGCTAGACCCGAGTTCCCATGTCGCCTCCTCTTGATCATGATGCTTCCAAAGTACCTTTATTAAGGGTATCGACTTATTTCTTAGTACTTTATCTTTTCGATCTAGAATAGATTCGGGTCTCTCCTCATATCAATTGGATTCCCAATTCTAATTTATATACACGAGATTTACTTGAGAATAAGTTCCCTCGTTCTTTTGCGGCGGTTCATTACTCCTACCTCATTCCTAGGGCTCATCTACGGGGTATCCTATTTTCCAAAGACCAAAATGGTCATCAACCCATTTCTTGTTACCTATCACATGCATAACAATTCCCTATGAATCTATCTTAAAACTATCATAGACCAATTAACTTAAGTCCTCGTACTCGAACATTATATTACGGTCTTAGCTTGAACTCTGAATTTCTATCATGATGAGTGGTCGATATCATTTATAGGACAAAGACTAATCTCAACTAATTACAATGAGACACAATTATACGAAGCCCTAATTTGGGTAGTCTACTACGGCAGTAGACTAACACTTCTTAGTCTTATCGATCAACGGGATCTATTATGACAACTCACGAGTTGCAAGACTCAAACTCAACACAACATCTAAGTAAGGTGTTGTAGAAATTGTCCAAGAGAATCAAAAGAATGACCAGAGGGTATGAAATTATTAACTACAAGGTCGAACAAAATGACCTCGAGTAAGAGCCCATCTGGCTTTTCAGCCGAAAGTTGAAACACATGGGTTTTCAACCCAAAAGACGTCTACTGAGATTTGGATCATGTGGACTGGCCAGGTCCAACATCATCACCTCCCCGTCACACGGGAAACATCGTCCCGAACTTAGAGAGCCATGAACATACTATACATAACAAAACATAAGCTCATCATGACAACTAAACTTATCTTAAGGTTACCTATCCTATTGATCTCAAACCCCAAACCTCTCTTAAGACATATACACACAGACATACGTACACAGGCAAAACACACTATTCTTAAAATCTATCATGTAGCAAAAGTCGATTCGATGTTCCGTCGCACGTGAACATTCGAACGTAGAGACTATGCTTCAACCTTTGATGCAACATTTACCTTGAATTCGTCTCGTATTTTCATTCTGTGCTTTTTCTTTATCTCGTACATATCTTTCCATTCCTCTTTGTAGTTCAAAAGAACCATTGTTTTCTTGTGGGAGCTAGAATGCTCTAAGTTCTCTTTCATTCTTCTAAATTATCACTTTGAGAATCTAGATTGTAGAGATATCCTACTAATCTAGTAGTCTATGTTCTTTTAGAATCGTGATCATGCCACTTATAGCAATCTATGTTTTCTGGGGAAGCATGTGTCAATTTTCTATCATTCCTCTTATCATAACGTTATAACTTGCAAAGATATGCCATGCAAGGCAAAACATTCGACATTTCATCATAGTATGCTCTTTACATAAAACATATTCATGAAGCATTTTAGAACATTAACATCTTTAAAACGTTGAAACTGCAGTTACCTTCTTTCCTTGATTGAGCACGATGCAATGGAGTGTTGAGCGGTGCCATATGAACCCATGTAAGTCTAAAGAATCAAACTAGACTCGACTCTTTAGAATAAGGTTTCTAGGGCCAGAGCGAACGAACCGCTCTGATACCACTTTGTCACAGCCCACTATCCCAATGACGGGTTAACCGGGGTTATAACTTAGGGTGAACAATAAGAAATGGAAATGGACAATTACTTAACATTAAAGTATATGGAAATGTCACTCATAGATAAAATGCTAGGATCATATATGATTATTTGGATACTTATAAAACATACACATAAATGAGAACTGATTAAGGTGGGCTACCCAATAACACGTATCCCAACTTCATAACATAGAGCTATCCTAATCAAAGTATTTTGCAGCGGAAAACGTGTGAGATATACATATGAAGATGTATACTCAAGGTTACATTTCTTGAAACGATCAAAGGAACACCCGCTCAACACCATTCCATTCCATCAGCTGCTCAACCTGCACATTTAGAAACACATGCAGGGCTGAGTATAAAAATACTCAGTGGGCACGTATGCCTAAGTATAAAAATACATGCTCAAAGCTGTAAATTGTCATGCCATCATAAACAGTACAGCAAGGGAGTTTTTCGCTAAAAGGCCCAAGCTTACTAAGTTCATTTGTGATTCTTAAAGTTCGTCTGCAGACTAAGTTCTCTTGTAATCTATCATATCTGAAACTTTGTGCCGGAGAGGTGGCCACCTCTCACAGTCACTTGACCGGCCAACCCGCTAGATGACTCACGGTCACTGGTGTACACTAGCCCTGGCAGGATAGCTATCAACTGCTCAAGACCCGAATTCGATTACATAACTGGCAAAGCCACATCAGATAGATATCATACTAAAATTTAAACATTTTATGGCAAGACAACAGTTGTAATATTTTTCAGTTCAAAGATTTTGTAACGAAATAACTTGTTCAGAGGTAGCATTAAACTCGTTTGATAGATATATAAAACTGAAATTAACAGTTAAATCATCTCATGCATTCATTCGTATAAGAGGCCTACGATACGCAGGGGATCTCTATATACGTATAGTAAAAATAATGCCCACCTGGATAGGCAAAGCCTGAAGATCATACACATAAAAACCTGTCTTGGGAAAGCAGCGCTAATCCCCCTGGTCACAAAGCCTACAAGAAATTCTATTCTTAATAGGTCTCCTTGAATCTAATCTTAAGTCATGGTGTAGTGCTTAACATTCTATGATTCACTTAGCCGGGTTTTCAAAATTTAATGAATAAATAATTGAAAACATTTCTCTTGAGTTAAGAACACCAACAATATTCTTACTCGTCTTTCTTTAATAATTGGAATTATAAATAAAACCAATTAAATCATAAATACCTTTATTGCAAAAAAATGTAATGCAATTTCATGTCATGCTTGATATATAATAAGTAATTACTTAAAATATGCTCATAATAAAAATTTAATATTATTATAAAAATTTACTCTTTGAAAATAATTAATTAAACTTAATAAATCTAATTAATTATAATAGTGTAGCTACTTTAAATAAAATCTGCACAATTCCAATTAAATAAATACTTGGGCAGCCCATGATTTAAAATAATTAGAGGCCCAGCTTAATAAAAGAAAATCGGCCCAAAATATAAAAAAAATAACCCAGCCCAACTCAAACCCACTGAAAATTAAAGCAAATCTCGGCCCACTGAAACAAAGCCCAAATAAGGAGCCCAACATAATTAAATAAAATCAGGCCCAAAATAATGGCCCAACACCCAACCCTTCTCTTCAATTCACCTCAATACTCTCTCTCTCACCACTCTCATCGGCTCCCTCTCTCCTTCTCGCCACTCTCTCTCCCTTCCTCTCATCTGACGTCGCCGCCGCCGCCTACAATTCCGCCGGCGCGTCGCCGGCGTACCACCGCCGCACTCATCTCTCTCTATCTTTCTCCCTTCTCCCTCAATTCGCCAAACCCCCAAACCCCCAAATCCACAAATCCTAAATCCCCAAAATCGTCAAAAGCCCTAAGCTCCTGCCTACCCATCCACCGCCTCCTTCCTCCGGCGAAGTCGTCGCCATCAGCGACTGTCGGCGACAACAGCAGCCGCGGCCGACGCCATCGCCACCTCCTCTGTCTCTCTTCCTCTCACTCTGTGTCGGACGGACGACAGCAACCAGCCATCGCCGACCGCCTCTAATCCTCACCTTCAGTCTACCCTCTGACTTCCGGCGACTGCACGGCTGGAAGACCGCCGCCGCCGATCCCCAGCCCTCAATCTCTCTCCTCAGGTCGACGGCAGCAAGGCCGCCGGCCGTCGCCCTTCAGCCCCCTGTTCTCGCAACCCTCTCATCTCTCTGCATACACCGGCGACAGACGACGAGGTCGCCGCCGACAACAACAACCAGTCGCACCCTCGTCACCCTTATCTCCCTGACTCGACTCAGACGCACCGGCATCAACCGGCTCGACACAGCAAGTTCAAAGGCAGGGAAGAAATCAAAGCTTCAAATTCTATTTCTTCTTTCATAAAGATCTTTTCTTTTCTTTTCCTTTCAATGAATCATGCTTTCATTTATAATTATATGCACAGACTATGAATAAACATGTGTACAGATTGTATGCATTTATGTAAATAATTTGTCATGCTTGTGATTTGTTATGAAAATATTGAAATCTTGGTTGGTGTTCTGTACAAACGAGATAGCTGTGTGTGCTTGAAACAGAGGCAAAGAAAATTGAGGTAAACACCTTGTGATGTCTGTGTAGGGGAAGAGTTCTTTGAATGGTGGTCTCTTGTTGTATACTTGAAACTTCATGGATAGGCTGGAACGAGAGAGTAATTTAAAGGATATTTGAGTTGCTAGTGAAAGTGCAAGGGATGGGTTTCCTTCAATTATGCAGAGATATTTGAAGCTGAAATTAGGGGAGTTGGTGGCCGCCAAGCATGGCTAAAGCTTGACTTTTGGAGTTGATTAGATTGACAAGGGATGGTGTAGGTTGAAAAGAGGAAGGTGAGGCGTGAGAGATGTTTGAAAATATTAACCAAAATCCCTATGATTAAGGGATTTTGTATGACTTTGTAGGAGTGGGCGCATGAGGGTGAATAGTGTAGCAATTGTAGAGGCATGGTGAAACACAAGCAGCAGCTGCGTGCTGTACTTGGCTGTGGTGCAAAGGAGGAGGTTGGTTTGGGCTTTTGGGCTTTGGTATTTATGGAAAATCATTGCAATAAACAAAAACTAATGCCCAAATAAATATTTGTCAAAGCTCAATCACATTTAAATAATTAAAGTCTAACATAAACTTTAATTAAATCGTATACAAATAAATATTAATCATATAGAATAATCACCTATTCATATAATTCAATTTATGCAATGCACAAAAATCAAAAGACTAAATTTTCTAAAAGTTTTTGAAATAAAAATTGTTGGAATTACAATAAATCATTTTTTTTTTCATTTTTCCGGCGTAAATCATCCTATTCTAAATTAAAAATGAATTCTAAACTTAATATAAATGGACGGGGTGTTACATAATATCAATAAAAGTTTATTATGAGATGTTGGAATTAAAATAATTATATATAAAAAATGTTGACGTGTACTAAACGTGAAGTATGCTTAGGGAAAATGCTCATGATAGATATGTAGCATGTCATTGACCATAAATCAATATATATATATATATATATATATATATATATATATATATATGGGTGGGCTACCGTGAGAGCACATCTTAAAATAAGAAATAAGAGCAATTTTTAATGTATGAATTTTATGTAGAACACGTATGAATTCGCTGTATAAAGGTATGAATTGTGAAAAATAAATTTTTGCTACCTTTGGGATTCGAACTCAGGACCATAAATCAATCCATCAGGATTACGAATCAACCGTAGATCTTGATGATCTAAAGGCTGAAAATGATTCTTATTTTATATCTTAAGATATGCTCTTATTTTAGCCCTCCCCTATATATATATATATATATATATATATATATATATATATATATATATAGGCAAAGTTCCTTAGAAACGTAAATATAGATAGAGAAAGGAGACGGAATCTCAGTCGTACGTTGATCTTATCTAATCTAACGGTCAGCGTTCGTTCGTTCAACGTTCAACGCGAATTTGTGTTGAACATGAACAACCATCGAATCCCCCAGCCCCCAGAAGTCCAACAAATCATTTTATACGTTCAACAGCATTAACTGTCATGTTCAATATTTCTATTTTGCGTTCAACACTTCTGTTTCTGTAGAATGCAACCCCTATATATATATATATATATATATATATATATATATATATATATATATAAAGGGCTCGTTTGATACGAATGATTAGAACGTATAATATAATTATGCTACCCATTCATAATTTAGAAAATAATTCTAGAGAATAATTTATAGTATCCTCAGTCCATAAAGAGTGTGTGATGAAGCACAGAGTATTATAAATTTTAATAAAATAATTAAAAGATGTGATTTTAATATTGAAAGAGTCCTAAAAAAATACTATTTAGGGATTTAGCCCATCAAATTATAAAAATAAGATGTTGGTATTTTATAAATATTAAGTATAAAGGGCTCGTTTGATACGAATGATTAGAACGTATGATACGAATAAATATTAAATATATATATATATATATATATATTTAAAGGGCTCGTTTGATACGAATGATTAGAACGTATAATATAATTATGCTACCCATTCATCTTGTTTAGTAAAAAGTAATACGAAACACACGGCCCTTTATAAATTTAAAAGTCTGATGAAATCATACGTGATTATCCATACCACATCCGAGGCAATATACACAATGTCAATCTTAATTATAATATATACTTAATTTATTATTGACTACTAAACAGTTAATTAAATAAGAACATTTTAAGAATAAAAAAAATTTGGGGGGTAATTGCCTGTAAATACATTACCTTTCACTAAATTCTGGTATTGCACATCATCTTTAAAATCCGCCTCAGAATACATCACCTTTATCTATTTTCTGATTTTGCACAAGACCACTAAATCTGCCAACCGTGAAGATGAGTTGGAAGCCGAAAATCCATATAAGCACGTCGGCCGGAGCATTTAAATGACGTGGCTGACAGATTGGCCAAAACTACGTCGTTTTAATTCAAACTCCTTAAATCAGAAATCCTAAATCAGATTACAGAACTCACGCACGCTCCCTCACTCAACTCACGGCCGAGCACACTTCGCCGCACCAGGGTGCCATCGTGCCGGCCGAACTCAGGGGGGCGATTTCGCCGGCCGCAGACTGCCGATTTTGGGCGAGCGACAAGAGATTTCAGGTGAGCGATTTTTCAGCCGCAGGGTGCCAGGCCGCAGACTGCCGATCTTGGGCTTGTTGCACATACTGACTAGTGTAATTCCAGAAGCAAATCATAGGAACAAATATACTCCCTCCATCCCGCTCCAAATGTCTCCTTTCTTTTGGGCACGGAGATTAATAAATGTGTATAAAGTAGATAAAGTGGGTATAAATTAGATAAAGTGGGTTGGTGGAAATTGTTTAAATATTAAGTATAGAGAGAGTGTGTATTGCCAAAAAAGAAAATGGGACATTTGCAGTGGGATGGAGGGAGTATAATATTTCTAAGTGTGGCTGTTACTTAGACTAGTATATCACCCGCGCTATGCGCGGTGATTGTGATTTTAAATTCGCGTAAAATGTGTATATGTTTTATAATTATTAATATTCTCGTTCGAATTTGATATAGTATCATATTTTCTTATTCGGACGTTTAATTTGATATGTCACTTTCTAAAATGAAAAATCAATAAATAATTAACACGCTTACTCAACTCATTATTTACATCAAATGTTATTGTGACCCACAAATAATTATCTATCTTTTCATTTAAAAAATAATATCTTCATTATCTCTTCTACTTTTTTGACAAATAGTATACCCTAAAAATTACTTTTTTCTTTCTTATTTTATTATGAGCTATCTGTTTATTCAAATTTGTGTCCAAGTCTCGTGGCTCATTGAATTGGGATGAAGTGAGTAATATAAACAAATAAAATTAAAATTTGATACCAAATTTATTACTATTTGTAAAGTGATCAATGCTCGCCCGATCTGCTGCTGTCCTCGTGAGCTCCGATCTGCTGCTGTCCTCGCGAGCTCCGCTCCGTCCTCGTGAGCTCTCTCTCCGATCTGCTCCGATCTGCTCCGTCATCGCGAGCTCTAGCTCCGATCTGCTCCGTCCTCGCGAGCTCTCTCTCGCCCGATCTGCTCCGGCACTGTCTTGCTCGCGAGCTCTCTCTCGCCCGATCTTCTCACGGCGGAATCTGTCTCTCACGGCGCACAGACAGCGGCGGACGAGCGGCGTGATTTGCGGGCGGCGAAGCGGCGCAGCGGCTGGTCGCTGACTGGAGTCTGGACTGTCTGGGTGCGGAGGGCAGCGACGTCGCGGAGCAGGGCGGCGCTGGACGGCGACTCAGCCTCCCGTCTGCTGCTGTTGTCTCCATCTCCATAGCTGCACGCAGCCGAATCGCCGGCAGCCGAATCGCCGGCATAGCAGTTAAATGATGCCACCGTTCGCTGCTGCTGTGCTCAGTCCCATCAGCCCCGCCGCCGCTTGAGAGCAGCGACGCCATCGACGTCGCGCGGCCTACTCCACAGCGAGCTGCTCCGGCAAGGCAGCGGGCGTCGCTAAACGCACGTTGCTCTCTCGACGTCGGCGCTGCAATCTCCGCTGCCGATCTGAACTATTTGTGAGAAATGGCATCGCTCCAGCCTCCCCTCCCAAATTACCCCATTGTGTCTAATAACTTTGCTCCTGTCAGTCGATCTTCATCGCCACTACACAGTTCTACTAGGGTTTTCACCACTGCTGATCAGACGACAATGAACTCTTCCACAGTAATGACGGCGCTTCTCTTCTCCGAGTCTGGGATCACGATGCCTCCGAGCATCACTGTCACAGATCGTTCGGCGGAGGCTGCTAGAGTTACTGCTGATGTTTCGTTCCCGGAAATCGCTGCGGTGATGACTTCCCATACTGTCGGCGTCTCTTCTCAGGCCGATGGTCCTAAGGGCCTGATCCCGCCTCGCTCGATCGGGACTGCCCATCCGAAAGTGGTCAGTCCGCTGTCTGCTCCGAAGGTGCCGCCGAAAGCCTCTTTTGCAGATAAACTGAAAGCTAGGGATGACAGTCCGACAGAGCAAGTTTCCAAGCCTAGGGACGTCCCCGCTCATGACTATACAATCCTCCGACCAGAGTTGGTGGATCTCAAACGTTGCCTTGTTTTAGAGCCTTCTTTCCACCAAAGACAAGTCCAGCGTTTCGCCCATGCGATTCACGGCCGGCTGATCCTCCGCAAAGGTGAGTCACCTCGGTTTGCAGCGGATCTTTGGGAGGAACTTCAGCAGCTTTGGAAACCGGCTGCTGGTTGGTCGATTCATCCGCTCGGAAAAGGTTACTTCACTTTTAATTTCACCACCGACGAGGATAGGGCAGCGGCTTTCGCTAAAACGACTTGGCGTTTACGCTCAGGTATACTCCATCTCCAGGCTTGGGTGCCGAATTTTGATCCCTACAAAGCGAATTCTACCCTGGTTCAGGTATGGATTAGAATCTTTAACTTGCCACATGAATATTGGCACCCAGAGGTTCTTTCCGGGGTCGCACGAGAAGTGGGTACGCCTATCTTGATTGATGGTCAGTCTGCACAGGCTCATGTGGGTCACTTTGCTAGAATTCTTGTTGAGTTAGATGTTTCGGCTGATATTCCTGAAGCTTTAGATATTAAGTGTGGCGATATTGATTTTACTGTCAAGTTTGGATATGAGAATTTGCCTTATTACTGCTCCGTCTGCAATGTTGTGGGACATAATTCTAACGAATGCAGAAGAAATAAAACGACCACGACCGAGGAACGTCGTCAGTCCAAGGTAGATGACCACAGGGTTCATCCTCGTCCCTACACCGGAAATCAGGAAACTCCAGCATGGGCTGGAAAGGAAATTCCTGAGGTTGGACAGAAACTGAACTCTTCTTCAGACTCTCCTACCTCATCCAATCCCTTTGCTGTGTTGGTTTCTCTAGAGTTGCAAGATGAACAGAGACTTGTTGGTGATGATAACATGGACAAGCCGCCTTCTGATGGAGACCGAGCTTCAGATGCTTGCATCCCTCAGGACAGTCAGGGTAGAAAGGATATGGAACACCCTGGGTCAGATGACGAAAAGAGCCAAATTGAGGTAGTTGAGCAGGAATACGAGAGGAGTTCTGCACCTCTGATTGTTCAGCCGCTTGCTGTTGTGTCTGACAACAACGCTGTGCTAACTTTGACTGGGACGACAGGACCCATTTCTCGTACACGAGGGCGTCCGAAAGGGGCTATCACCAAGAAGGGGAGAGTTTCTGATTCTTCTATCAAGCACAGGCTCCGTCGTATCATAATCAATGGCATGTCTTCGGATTTCCAAAACTCAGCACGCCGTGACGATATGCATGGCCCAGGTCTTGACACTTCTTCGCCTGTGGAGTTCCTGAATAAAGTGAAGTATGCTCAGTCTCGAGGACATATACTGCAAAACTTTGTGATCAACTCCTCTAACTCTACCGATGCAGCCTATGCTATGTCGGTTGTGGCCTCTTCAAAAATGAAGAAAAAATGGGGCGATATGTTGGCCGATGAAGAGGACGATTTAGACGAGGACGACCCTCTTAAAATGTTCTCTTAGTCTTGGTTTGTTTTTTGGTTACCCGGGGTTTCTTGCGGGTGCTTTTGCTTGCTTCCTTTGTATCTGGTCTCTCTTTTTTTCTTTTCTTTTTTTTTTAATAAAATTTCTATTTCAGCAGCAGTAATATATACAAAAATATAACATGTGTCTATACATAGATATAATATCATTTGTATATGGAGTTGCTATAACAATACAAATAAAATTTATCAAATCAGATAAGTTGTCTATGAATTGCTATGTAACATTACGAACTTGCTATGAAAAAAAGATCAATTAAAAAACAATCAACCTATAATTTCAAACTTTGGACCAAGAATTTATTCAGTAAAACTATGATTTCACCAAATATCTTTACAATTTATGGGATGAAAATATTTGCTATTAAGCATATTGATCTCTGACATGCTATATTTCAACACATATTTTTGAAATATTAATAGACACGTAAAGATATTAGAATTTAATTTATTACTTATCAAAGATAATTGGATGGATACAAAAAAAACATACATTAATTAAAAAAAATATCATATTTAGAAAGTGACAATAATTTTGAACAAATTCAAAGTTAACATATGATTTTCTTTATCTCTTATAACTTTTGATACAATTAAAATTGGATTATTTAATCTTGACTATATTTTTAATTCATTTGATGATTACATAAATATTAAAAATTAAAATAAAAATTAAGAAAATAATAATATCTGATAATATATCTTAGATTTTTTTTGTTTTGTGTTAATAATTTACACATACCTTTCTTTATTTCACTTTGAAATTCACTCATTTTCAACTTATTTCAGCAAATTAACTACTAAATGATTGACCAATAATACCCTTTTAAATTTAGTTGCTCGTAATTAATTTTATTAACTTATAATTATTCTAATATTTATTGATTTAACCAAATGATTAATCAATTCAACAAAAAAGAATGCACGTATTATTATATTTAAAATATTCGTAGACAATCTTTTGTAAAGTGACAACGTTATGATTTTCTTCTTGACATAAATTATACTAATATAAAATATTATCTTCTTATAATAATGACATTGCATCATATTTAACAATTTTTCTATGTAAAATAAATAGAACTACATATACTATGAAAATTAAAATGTCATAAATAAGAAAATAATGAAAAAAAAAGAAAAAATATTTTTAAAAATGTTTAAGCATGTCAGTTGTCTCAAATTCGAGAAAAATAATTAAAAACTAAAAAAAATTAATTAATATATACAAATCTTAAACGGTCATAAATTACTTGTTAAATTGAATTATACTTTTCATGTATCAAATTAAAGGTTATTCATGATCTTTTGTTTAAAATACATAAGTAAATATTGCATATTTGATCCCAAAGAAAATTATACAAAAAAAAAAAAAAAATTGTGCAATCAAGAGAAAGCATAATAAATTGAAACTAAATAGTTCATACGTGACAAAATAATTTGATTTGTTTATTGAGAGCTTGCATTTTTTAAGTAATATATTAATAGATATTTTACAATATTAAACATATTTTAAAACAAATTATTCCTTCTTCTAATTTTATAGTAAAATGACAATTCACACACTTTTCCATTTTCATAATATATATTAGTATGCACATAGATTATATTTTTAAAATATAATAAGATTAAAATTTAATTTTTAAATTTATAGATTAAAATAGTAATAAATAAAAAATACAAACCATATATAAATATATTACTATTATAATTATTTTAAAGAACATTCACATAATTCTTTTGTAATGCCATCGTTTTGTAATTTCCTTCATAAAATAAACTATAATTTGTAATTTGATGTCTTTTGATATTAATTTTATTTTGTTCCATTAATAAAATATATATTAGATAAATCTAAATGTATAATATAATAATCAAAATATAATAAATAAAAAAGATAGAGAAATAAGAAACAAATAAAGTTAAAAGAAATTAAACATCAAAATACACAGCAGTTTTTTTTGTGGGAAACGTGGCTCAACATTTTCAATAATGAATTTATGCAAATTTTTTCAATTCCAAATTTACCCTTCAAATTGAATTTATTGACATTTACTTTGCTTTTTATATATAAAGATTATATAATTCTTGCAATTTCACTTGGTTTTCGAGAATTGTCAATTTTCCCCTAATGAAGCGCAAGAGCAAAATCATAATACCCAGAAGAAGTATAAGAACCATATTAGGACAAAGTTCAAACTCATCACATCTAGAACAGATAATTAAAAGTCTAGACAAGAGTGCATCAATTCTGGTAATGAAATCTTGTCGAGAAACGCAATAATAAATTGAAGGCATGGACATTCTGGCAATGTAATGCAGAAGCCTGAATCGCACGAACCCTAGATCAGTGAGCCTTACCTCCACGAACCCTGGTCCACAGCGCGAGCCTTACCCTCGCGAGCCCAAGCCTTCCGTCGCTCGCTTGAAAAACACCAAGCCCAAGCCTTTCGCTCGCCCGAAATCGGCACCCCGCTGCCGGCGCGATGGCACCCTGGTCCACTGCGATCGAAATCGGCCGTGAGCCACAACCCTGCTCGGCCGTAAGTGAAAGCGAGAGTTCAGGGGTTGAGTTCTGCGTGAGTGTTATTTCAAATTTGATTTAGGAATTGAAAATTTTAGGGATTGAATTAATGAAGTAAAAACGACATAGTTTTTTTCACTCTGTCTGCTACGTCATTTAAATGCTCCGGCCGGTGTGCTTATGTGGATTTCCGGCTGCCAACTCATCTTCATGGTTGATAGATTTAGTGGTCATGTGCAAAATCAGAAAATAGATAAAGGTCATGTATTTTGAGACGGATTTTAAAGGTGATGTACAATACCAGAATCACTACTAGAAAAACGCTCATAGATAACGGATTTTATCCGTTATCTATGAGCAAAAAAACTGTTGTGTATAGTGGTGTTATCTATGATACGTATCATAGACAACGGTTTAAAAACCGTTATGTATGTGAGAATAGATAACGGTACGAGACGCTCATACATAACGGTATGAAACCGTTATCTATAATGATTATACATAACGGTTTATACCGTTATGTATGAGGATTTTTCCGTTATGTTTTGTATTTTTTTTTTTTTTGTCCTATCATAGTTAACAGTTTTTTTTCTATACATAACGGTATGAAACCGTTATCTATAATGATTATACATAACGGTTTATACCGTTATGTATGAGGATTTTTCCGTTATGTTTTGTATTTTTTTTGTTTTTTTTCCTATCATAGTTAACAGTTTTTTTTCTATACATAACGGTATGAAACCGTTATCTATAATGCTTATACATAACGATTTTTGCACCTTATAACAGTTTTTTTTACTTCTTATAACGGTTTTTGCACCTTTTATAACAGTTTTTTTGCACTTTATATAATTGTAGTATATTTTTAAATTTTGCAATTTTTATAAAACGACAAAATGATAAAATCAACAATAACAATATTATATATCATCCAAAATATTCATACATTATCATCCAAATATAATGAAAACTTCACATATATTCTATTTAGCTAGATGTTTAATTAAAAAATATTACAAATGCGCGCAATTTGCTAGACATTTGAAACGACGTTCTCTGCTTCAACCTTCTCGTTTGTAGTAGTCCTCATAGCTCATCGACTCCCATCTACTTGATCCGCCAAGATGATAAACTCAATCACAATAATGAACTGGAGAATTAAAAAAATCCGGCAACATGTGAGTTACATAAGTAATCTTCAAGTTCTCAATGTTCTATCTATATTGTTAAAATGAGAAGAAGATTACCCTGCACCAACACGAGCGAGTTCACCTGCAAAACATAGCCAACCCGAGCTTCTTAAACAAAATAAATATGAAAGAGATATTTCAACTCTACTCTCTCTCACAACGTTACATATATACCGTATAGTTGAATATAGTCCGAGGGAATGAAGAAGGGAATAACTGAAACATCAATTACTCAGCATAATTCTATTCATAACTTTCTCAAGTAAGAAACATGAATCTCAACTTTGAAAAATCATTATCTCAACTTTGAAAAATCATATAAAATCAACCTTTTCAAAGAAAAATGCAAGCTTTACCTTTTAAGAAAGCTATTAAAGTCTATCTTTATTAGAAAGTTACAAAAATACAATATCTTCTCAAGTGTATAAGAAATTATCTCACAAAATGCAGAATCTGCCACAGAACCTTGCTGCTTCGCGCAGTACTTTTAAGAAAATTGTTTGACATATCTAACGGTGTCCAATTTAGCTGAAATTTTACAGAAACCTCCTACTCATGCTGAAGTTATTACAGTAAAAATTTCAAGTTATACAATAGGAACACTCTCGAAAATCCCTCACAAGACATTGGTTTGTCCAGCCAAACTTGACAGCAATACAGTTTCTGTTGAAACTCAACATATAACTCATATTTTGGCCAAATAAAAGCTATAAGATCTCAAATACATCATCTTACTACACATTAGCATGCTGTAGCTTGAAATTTAAATCATATTTAACTCATCAACACCAAGAAAGCAAGTTATAACACAACCAATCACCACAAGTTCTCCACTCAATACTAAAAGTCGTTCTTCCCTTATTCATAAATCAAAATTGGCTCAACACATAGTAACATGCTCAATATCCCCCAATTTCTATCATATAATCACATTCCACGCTCCCAAGAGTTCAATTACATAAGCATCAAACATTTAGGTATCTTACCTCAAGAATGCCCAAATTCACTTATTCAAAACTATTAGGAAATCATGATTTCCTGTCCAGTCCAGCAATCCGGTTTAGCACCTATACCATCCAGTGAAATGAAAATTACACCCCAAGAAAACAAAATACAAAAAACAGAAAAATGCAGTTCTAATTCAGAGATGCCCATAAGAGATTATGATAATATGAGATCATTTTCTACATATGACTCTAAAGTTGTAACTTAGCAGATTTGATTACACTAAGATGTCTTTCACCATAAAAAACAAAATTTTCTTCGATCATTGAGTAGAAATGTTGCAGTCCTAAAATGATCAACTATAGAGAATTTAGAGATGTCAAAGAAACTTCAACATTACTGAGAATTAGAAACTGTTAATAACATTGGCAAATCACTCCACACATCGTTTACCATTTCTTTCTGGTCACAATTCATCTTATCATGTCTGTTTCCCCACTAATAATAACTGTTACCTATCTTCTTAAATGGTTGAAGACCAACAAAGGAACATGTTCTTGGATCTTAATTATAGCTCAGCTTTTTTTTTTGAACTCTCGTAGCAAAAATGGTGTTGTTTTGGGCCACATGTTGCGGCGATGATTCCAGAATATTGCCCAAGGATTTTATTGCTTAGGTTTATGAGCTCCGAGTGCCTATACGGCTATCTAGACATTGTCGGGCTCAAGCCACTCAACCTTTTACCAGAAGGAGGATAGTATTAAGCAAGGGAAGAATCACAGCAAGTTTCCAGCATGTAGGTGAAAGCTTATAATTCTTTTCATCTCCTAGAATCCTAGTGCTGTAGTCATTATTGAAGGCGCGGAAGATCAATCAATCAAGATGTCTAAGGAAAAGCTTACCTCAGGGTAGCAACTTTGACGAGTAACTGTTTGGTTCTGTGTATCTACAAGAACTTCACATTGTATTTTTGTCTGCAACAATACAGAGGAAGATGGTAAGCATATCCAATCATGTCTTATAATATTCCTCGTGTGAGAATCAAGAGAGACAGACACACTCAAAGCTAAGACTTTCACAACAGCTACACATTCAAATCCCATATTCTAAGATTCTTTTGAGTGTCCTATTCCAATTTTTCCATCTTCTTAGATGCATCACAACTTTAAATCAATATGAGTTATCAATGCACGATCAACCAACCATTGAGCTTTAGGTGTATCCAGGCTACATTTAGGGAAATTACTGGCATGCCTAGTCACACAATTACCATAAGATTTATGTTTTAAGTTACGTCTCATTCTATGATTCTATCACATTACCTTGTACGCACAAATTATTAGTATTTGCCTAACAACATTTTGATAGTTTGAAACTTGCTTTGATGTATGTGTCTAATGGAAATCCAAATAAAGTAGCAGCAATGTGCATCAAATTCTTATAGAATCAAACCTTAATTCATCAACAGTTTCAAAATGAATAGATAGTAGAGTAGAACAAGTATGATTTACCTCGAGAGGCAGGTCAAATAAAAAACTTCACACTGTAAAAGCAATCACTACAATCTCCTATAAGGAAGATGATTATACTTCTAAACTATTAACCAGCAACAATCCACATTGATAAACATACAGAATCTGTCACTATTACTTTTCCAGTGTTTGTAGCAAGAAAATTTCATTTATCCCATATAGCATCGAATTAGTTCATCTCTTAGTCTTTAATAGTGTAATATATCTAAAAATCTGGACTTAATAGCGTCAATATGTTCAAATCCTTTTATAGATCAATTTGGGGAAGCCTCTTTCTAGATTTGAGCCCTAATTTAGCAAAAAATCAAGTCCTGATTGGAACAACACAAAAATGAAGAAATAAACTTCCCTGAACGGTGGAGGAGGGCAGGGCTCGCTCCGGCAGACAGCGGGGTTGAGATTGGAGCTGGGGCCGCGCGGCAGTGTCTGGAAACTGACGGTGGTGACAGGAAAAGGGCGAAGGTGACTGGGCGGCGGGAGACGGTGGCAGGAGGTGTTTGGCGCTGCTGGTATGGTGTAAATCGCGCCGACTGGTGGCTCTTCCTCGGCGTTCATGATAGGAACGATGGGTGGCGCACAAAGCCACCTTGTGTAGATGGTGGGGGGCAACAGTTCTGGAGTGGGTCGCGGTGGTGTTGCGCTGCGACGAAGGCGGCTGGGCTGGTGCTGTGGTGGTCGGACAGGTGGTGCGGCCGGAAGAGGGAGTTCAGCGGCGGATTGAAGCTAGGGCACGGCGGCGGCAAGGAGCCGCTGTTGTCGCCGGAGTATGGAGAGAAGAGGGGGCTTTGGGCTGCGCTCGGAGGCGGCGGCCTTCCCGCCGTGCGGTCGACGGGAATCGGCAGGGAGGTGGCTGTAGATTATAGATCTAGGATTTCAGGCGCGGTGTGGTGTGCGTGCATTTAAGTCAGAGAGAGAGGAGATTAAGAGGGAGACGAGGGTGGGCGGCAGCGGCGCGACGTAGCGACAAGGGTGGGCGTCGATGGGCCGGCGCGGGGCAGCGGCGCCGGCGGCGGAGTCGAGAGGGGAGAGAGAGAGTCGAGAGAGACAGGGAGGACGCAGGAGGAGGCACCGAGGCAGGGAGATTAGATGTGAGAGACGAAGAAAACTAGGGCTTCTAGTTTCTAAATTTCCTAAATAAAATCTATTTTTTTTTCTTTTTTTCAGTTTTAATATTCAATTTTTGGTATTTAGATTTCTAATTTAGATTTTATATAAGTGTTACTTAATCATAAAACAAAAAAATGTTATGATTTTTTTATTTTTCAAAGTCTATATCTAGAAATAAATTCAGATTTTAGGATAAAGAATTTATATGTTATTTTTTAATATAATATAATATAATATAATATAATTTTAAAAAAATTAATAAAAAAAATTATACACAACAGTTTTTAGATACGCTCAAACATAACGGTTCCAAAACCGTTGTAAATGACTCTTATACATAACGGTTCTTTAACGTTATGAATAAACCGTTATAAAAGATGGTCATAGATAACGGTGGCTTAACGGTTTTGTAATACCGTTATGTATGCAACTAATAGATAACGTAAAAACATAACGGTTTTTCAAAAACTGTTATCTATGGATATAGACAACAGTACATAGATAACGGATTTTTTCAAAACCGTTATCTATTCCTAAAAGTGCGCTCATACATAACGGTTTTTGAAAAAAACCGTTATCTATGCACTGTTATGTATGTAAACTTTTGTAGTAGTGAATTTAGTGAAATGTGATGTATGTACAGGCAATTACCCCAAAATATATATATAATTTTAATATTTCGTACCAAATAACATATATATTTTAATATATTATATTAAACATGATATTAATATGATATATTGTAAATAAAAGACAACTCAATAAAACATATCACATCTTACCACATACTCCTACGTACCCAACTAGCTTGAAGTGTCACCATATTCAAATACACTTATTTACTTATATAAATTAAAAAGTTTGACTTCAAATAATATTATTAAGATACATAAAACTTGTTGCACGTTTTTAGAACGAAAAACTTGAACAATGAATAGGGGTAGACCAAAATACCGAAAAATTGGTAGACCACAATTTCATTACTGAAAATAGACCAAAAATACCAAAGTCTTGGTATACCGTAAATTTTGTACGGTATTATACCGTACCAGAAAAATTTAGTACGACAACAGTATCGCTTTTTTTATACCGATATATACTGATACCGTGGTATATACCGAAAAATCGGTATATACTATTGTTTCGATATATAGCACGGTACCGATATATATCAAAAAAGTTAGTATATCGTACTTATATATATATATATATATATATATATATAATTAGTGATAAATTATTTTAAAAAATCTTTGTAATTACTAAAAAAATTAATGACAACTTATAAACTAAATATTTATTAATAATTACAAAGATGTAAACAAAGTGAGTAAATATAGTTAAGTTGAATCTATGTTATATATATATATATATATATATATATATATATATATATATAACTATAAAATTTTAAAAAGTACATGAATAAGGTAAATATACATTAATGTTATTAAATAGAATAATATATAGACCGGTCATAATTATAATCAAATGGTAAATATTCAGCTTTTATGTATAATTCTAGACTTGCTAGAAAGTTATTTATATTTGTTTAATGAAATATCGATACGTATAGATACACGATATACTGTAATATTTTAATAATTTAGGCATGAAATGATATACCAATAATTTCGGTATACCGTAAAGTACAGTATACTGACTTTTGATACGATATACTACAATATCCCTAAATTATGCTCCAATATTCCTCCCTAAAGCTTCCCTATTTAATTTTAGGATCTCGATTTTATAAATACATACACCGGATCTCCTATTTTCTACATAAAAACAATAATTATGTGTGGGCCCTATTAATTATAAGCTTAAAATAAATTTAGGGTGGATGTAAATTTAAGATTGAATTTAGGTAGGTGTAAAAATTTTTGTGGGCCCCATCCAATTTAGGGGATCTGCTGGATGCATTTTTTAATCTCATTTTCAATTGTTTTAGCCTAAATTTAGAGTTAGTGATGCATTTAGGTGATCTGCTGGGAGTGCTCTAACGCTTATTAATTAGTGTCCTATTTTTACAAATCTGAAAGTTATTGTCCTAATTTTCAAATCAATTTAAATTATTATCCTAAAAATCCCTCTAACTCCAATTTATAGTATGACGAAAGTTAAAAAAAAATCGACATACCGTACTGGTCCCTCTAAGCAAATGAAATAAAATACTTTTATTTTTTGTCCTTTTGCCTTTAAGTGTTGGAAGCAATTATGTGCGTTGTTTTTATCTTTCTTTCCACTTTTATTAAATCTCCGGTCTTATTTGGGGTGCTGTGGCCGCTTTTGAAATATATTTAAAATCCAGCCATGTGAAAGTTACGCGATTTAATCTATATAATTATCACTATTAATAGCGTTATTAAAATTAAAATAAACTGTTATAATAAAATAACAAATAAAAGATAATACCGAACTACTATAATATAAGATAAGGTTACATAATCATTTATCTAAAGTATAAAAATATAGCCAGATCTTATAAAATCTCCTTTTTATATTATTCCTTCTTTTTATTATTTACTAGTATTTGCATCACATGAAATGCATTTATATATTTTTATATTATAAAAAAAATATTAACTTAATTTTTATATAAAAATTATAAATTTAGTAAAAATATTTTTTTTATAAATATTTAAATATATTCTCATAATCACTTAATATATATTATATATATATAGGGGAGGGCTAGAATAAAAGCACTCTTAAGTATATAAATATATTCTCATAATCACTCAAAGTAGCCGTTCTCACCAAACAAAGAAACCTCAAAGATTGAAGCCTCAGCCAAGTTCAAATCTATCTCCAACGGATGAATTCTTGAAGACCATTTCAGCCAACAGATCTATTCAAGACCTCTCCTATAAATAGAGCTCGAGGATCACTTCAATCTTCGCCGAATTCGTCACTCAGCAATTCAAAGTCATTCCAAAGTTTGAATCGAAGAAGAGAATCACAAAGCCAAAAATCAGTCACTGCTGATTACATACATTTTCTTAGAACTTAGGCAAATATTGTATATCCAAAGCCTAGGTACAACTGATTATAGAGAACCTGTTCTTTGTAATCTAGTTGGCAAGTTTTCGAACCTCTTTTCAACCGACCGAATTGAGAGTTTGAGTTGTGAGGAGTTCAGACCAGTGTTCTAACTCCAAGAGATCTTAGTCTTTGTGAAAAGGCATAGTTTTGTCTCAGTGAAGCTAAGAGTGAGAAATCCAACCCAGTGTGTTGGTACTGAAGATTGGATCTTCGGTTGTTTAGGTTTGTTGTGCACCCGTACGCACAAGCCCAGTGAAGTTGTCAGTCTGATCAACTGACCGTGGATGTAGGAAGTATTTTTCGAACCATGTAATAATCTCTTTGTTGTTTATCACTTTCAGTATTTACTTTTCTTATCTGTGCACAAACGTTTTATCAACTAAAACTGATTAATAGCAAAGTGAAACATAAACCTTGACAACTTGTTTAATCACAAAGGCTATTTCGAAAGAAAAGTTTTCCGCTGCTAGTAATATTAGTCGAACTGATAAATCTTCGGATATCAGTGATATTCATATTACTCCCCTATTTTACAAACTCGACTAAAGCCTAACGTATATCAGTTAAAGTCTTTGACTGAACTGATAACTCCTTACTGAAGAGTATTCAGTATCAGTCGCCAACCTAAGTTTTGCTAAACTCTTTTAACTGAAAAAGGTTGTATCAATTTGTTTTCGTTCGAAAAATAGCCTATAGGTGTATTCCCCACTCTCCATACACCTATTCAAGACCCCAAGGGACCTAACAATTGGTATCAGAGCAGGTTGTTCGCAAGAACAATTTTGCTTTGACCAAGTTCTACTGAACTAGATCCTGTTCTTTAAAAGGTCTCAAAACCTCTTTCTTTTTCAAAAAGGTGCTTACTGCTTTTCTTAGCTGTCTTTTTCTGCTTTCTTGTTCAATGGAAACTAACTACAACAGAGCCGCTTCACTTCCGACGTTTAGTATTAAAAAATACGAAATATGGAAGTTTCGACTTGAGAGCTTCCTCACTGCTCAACATTGCCGAATGTGGGAAGTCATCACCAAAGGACCTATCATCATTATAGAAGTTATCAAAAGAGTTCCTTTGGACCCAACAAGATATCCTTTTGATGAAGTCCAGATCAAATCAAAAGCCGACTTCACCATAAAAGAAAGGAAGCAAGATGAGCTCGAAAACCTCGCCAAAAGCATCATCTCCGGTACAGTCTCAGACAAACACGTCACCAAGATCATCAAGTGCAGGACTGCAAAGGAGATGTGAGACATTCTTGAAGGAATGTGCATCGGATCAGAGAAAATAAAGGAGAATAAGCTATCCATAGCTTGTCGAAAGTTCGACTCTTTCCTCATGCTAAAAAATGAATCTGTCGACGAGATGGAGCTCAGATTCAATCAGATCCTGAACGAAGTCCAATCCATCTCGAAGGACAAATACACTCAACGAGAGATCAACCTGAAGATTCTACGAGCACTTCCGCGAGGAGATTGGCAGATCTATACATTGCTCATCAAAACAAGCCATGATTCAACCAGCTCCCCACAAACAAGCTTTTCTCGGATCTCATTGCAAATAAATTCGACATCCAGAGAAATCTAGAAACGAAGAAAGCTGGAGGATCAGACGAAGATGCTTTATCAGCATCAAAAGGAGCAGCGTTGAAAGTTTCAGCAAAGGAAAGCAAGAAGCAGTCAAAGGAACCGACTGAACTCAAGTTAGAAGACTTCTTCAGTCAATATATTTTGTTGACTGAGAAGTTCAACAAGATGGAATCCAAATTCCGCAAGTACAGGAAGTTCCACAAACAGCACTACAAGGGAAAAGAGAGATAGAGAGAGCAAGTCCAGATATTCCACCGATAGAAGCGGAGAAAGGAAATCATCCGCAACTGATCTAAAGGACGTGGAATGCTGCGGATGCAAGAAGAAAAGGCACTACAAATCAGAATGCCCTGAATTGTCACAAGCCGAGCGCAAAGAAATGAAAGCTAGAAGGGATCGCAAGTATGCGAAAAGGAAAGCGATGGATGCTGAAGATGCAGGATCTTTCGAATATGCATCAAAATCATCCACCTTCAACTCCACCAGTTCAGATGATGAGAGCCAAGCCCTCATGGCCAAGGACACTGAAAGCGTGGCTGACAACACTGACAACAGCTACGACAATGGAATGAATGGGCCAGAGGTATACTCTTACTTAAGAACTCTTAATGCTGATAACTCCTTGTTGTTTACAGGAGACAATTCAGAATTCGGAGGTAGTTCGGTCAACAAAGCCGACGAGTATGATCAGCTCATGACTGATCACTGTCAGTTAACGAAAATGTTCAAAGATCTCCTGAAGCAGAATCAGAAAATGGAAAAGGAGATCAATGAAGAGCGAACCAAGAATCAGACAGTCATCTACTTCCCAGATGAAACCTATCTTGATGGACTAATCATGGAGAACAGTCGACTGGAAGAAAAACTCAAGATATCTACATCAGAATGTGAGAGAGTTTCTCATGAAATCAAGAGGCTCAACTACAAACTGGAATAAACAGTCAATGACTGTATGAAGAAATTCCTATGATGACCAGCTTTCCATCAAAAGCTCTAGTGGAAAGTATCGAAGGAAAAGTAGTTCCTGCCGATAAGGGAAATAATTTCATGATCCAGGAGGTGACTGATACATCTGAAGACAACACTTCGGAAGAATCAAGGGATCATGACAAGGAGGAAATCCAGAAGCGAAGACTGATGGCAAGAATAAATGTTTCTCCTCCACAAAGCTACAGACGAGCCAATGAGGCCCCCACCCAGTTCATCCTACTGAGAAGACTGGAAAACAAATTTCAGTCAAAGTATGGGGAAGAAACATCTGGACTGAAACAACAGCATGCCAGCAGAGCAAAGAAACAGAGTTTCTCTCACCAGTCCAGGGGGAAGAACAACAGGAACAATTACAAACTGAAACCAATTCAGTTCCATAGAGAGCAACAACCATGGAGACAAAACAATGTTAAGTCCAGACGAGCTCGATTTCATTCACAACAGTATGCCACTGGACATCATCAGCCTCATGTTCCACAACAACAGTCAAGACTCCATCAGTCAAGGGCAACTCCTGTGTCTCAAAGAAGATACATAATGGAGCAAATGAGACCTCAACACTTCACCAGACAAAGCTACTACAAAAAGGAGGCTCCAAAGAAGAAATCTCAACCGAAGAAAGCTCATGTGCCAACTGAAGCACCAGCCACTTCAGTCAGACAACTAGCCAACCGTAAAAGATCAGCCCCAAGACCAGTTCTGAAGCAGATATGGGTTCCAAAAGGAACACGAACTGACATTGAAGGACCCAAACATTGATTGGATACCGAAATTAACTCTTCCTTGCAGGGCAAAAACTGGAAACATAAAAAAAAAAGTTAAAGCTTCAATCAGAATATGGTACCTGGACAGCAGCTGCTCGAAGCACATGACGGGCTACAAAGAATATCTCACTCAATACGTTGAGAAAGCTGGATCAAAAGTTGCATTCGGAGACAACTCAATTGGCGAAACAAAAGGCTATGGTGTGCTCAACATGGGTAACGCCAGTATCAGTAATGTTAGCTATGTTTCTGGACTAAAACATAATTTGTTGTCTGTGAGTCAATTTTGTGATAGCGGATTCGCAATGAAGATCAAGAAAGATGAATTCACTGTGAGAAACAACCAGAAGAAGGTGGTGCTGAGAGGAACCAGGCAAGGGAGTCTCTACGTCGTATCTTGGGAAGATAGTCCACCTGAAACCTGCCTCATCAGCAAAAGCAACTCAGAGCTCAACTGGTTATGGCACAGAAGACTCAACCACCTCAACTTCAAGACGATCAACAAACTTGCTAAGCATCAACTAGTAGAAGGCTTACCTTCTATTGTGTTCCAGAAGAAGCAAGAATGTGAAGCATGTCAAAGAGGAAAGCAAACAAGGACGTCATTCAAGTCAAAGACAGGACACTCCTCTGAAAGGATTCTTCAACTGCTTCACATGGATCTTTTTGGTCCAATATCTCCCAGAAGCTACAACGGTAGAAAGTATACCTTAGTTGTCGTAGATGATTATTCTTGATATACCTGGGTTGTATTTCTATACAACAAGGAAAAAACACTGTTGGAACTGCCGAAACTGTTGAAAAGACTAAGTGTTGAAAAGAAAGTCAACATCATCAGCATCAAATCAGATGAAGGGACTAAATTCCTCAACGCAATCATTCGAGACTACTGCGAAGTGCGAGGAATCAGTCATCAAACCTCTGCAGCAAGAACTCCACAGCAAAATGGAGTAGCAGAAAGAAGAACTAGGTCTTTGAAGGAAGCAGCAAGGACGATGCTAGCCAAATCAAAACTCCCACTGAAGTTTTGGGCTGAAGCAGTCAACAACGCGTGCTACACACAGAACCGCTCCTTCCTCACTCAAATACATGGAAAAACTCCATACGAACTATGGAAGAATATGAAGCCAATAATTTCATGGTTTCGGTTCTTGGTGTTTCATTCATAACAATGACAAAAGAAAGTTAAACACATTTGATAGCAAGGCTGATCCAAAAAATTTTCTTGGATACTCTGGAACTGAGCGATCTAGCAAAGCCTATGGAGTGTTTAACTCTCAAACTCTTTGTGTGGAAGAAACACCTCATGTTATTTTTGACGAGTCTATTGATAATTTCAGGAAACAGGAGACTACAAGAAATGCTGAGAACACTGAAATTTCCAATACTGAAAAACAAAGCACCGAACCCTCTACAATGTTGGTGTGGGGACCAGGAAAAGAAGAAGATACAGAAAAACTTCAGCATCAGAAGATCAGTCAAAGAACTGAAGGTCCGACTGAAGAAGCTACTGATTTATGCCTAATTGTTCTTATTCTTGGGTTTGATTGTGCTAGTCTGAGTTATTTGTTCTGGAATCTGGTGCGTTTATGAGTCTATTTGTTGTTCTGCAGGAGATATTGATAAAATAAGAAGGAGAATGCTATGTTGGAGATATTGGATCAGAAACTGCTTATTAGGGCCCGCGGTGCATACTCTGCTGCCTCGCCAGCACTGACAAGGCTGCACCGCTGACAATCCCTCGCCAGTACTAACAACACTCCCCAGAGCGGTCAAGGCAGCCAGAGCTGACCAAACTCGACAGAGCTGAATTTCATTCGCTAGAGTAGATTTCCATTGCCAGAGCTGGCAATCACTCACCTACGTCGCTAGAGCTGGTAATCACTCGCATGGCCGCCAGAGCTGCCTACGTCTCCAGAGCTGGCAATCACTCGCAAGTTCGCCAGCGCTGGTAATCACTCGCAAGGCCGCCAGAGCTGCATACTTCTCCAGAGCTGGCAATCACGCGCAAGGTCGCCAGCACTGGTAATCACTCGCAAGGTCACCAGCACTGCTTCAGAGCTGGCAGCGAGCACCTTATCCTTTGCCGCAATCTCCTGTGCGCGCACACATGTCTTGCCGACTCTATTTTAGGCCCAGATTTATTGGGCGCTCTTGTTTTCATTAGGGTTCATGAAAGACAGTCTATAAAAATGGCTTAACTACGCTTAATCATGATCATCTCCGCCTCCGGCACCAAAAATAGTTTAGGTTTTTTTTTATTTTTCAAAGTTCCTTGAGTTTTTCCGAGATTCTATTCTAGTTAGCTTTCAATTTCCATTTTGATTTAATTTTCTGTTTCGAAGTTGTAATCAGTGACAGTGATTCCATTCTCGTGACGTTGTTGGTATTTTTTATTTACTTAAACCAGTTTGAATTTGCATGAATTATGTTGCGCTTTCAATTTACAATTTCATTTATGTTAATTTAGATTAGAAGTTTTTATTTACATTTATTTAAATTATTAGCGTAATAGCTTTTAATTCCTAGTAGCCTTTACTTTATCATTTAATTCTGCCTAATAGTTTATTTTCGCATCGGTACTTGTGTTTTGTTCTTTTCTGCCTTGTTATTTTTTAGTTTAGTTTTAAGTTGAGTTTTCCATTCCAAGCATTAGTTTAATTATAATAATCAAACTTAAACTTTACTGCCTTCGCTGTGATACAATTAGGAGCCCTGTTGAATCTTCCTTGAGAGACGACTTGGGTTAGCTTACACACTACAATAGATCTCGTACGATTGCGAGTCAATCTAGCATAGTGTTTAGGTTGAGTCAGCTACAGAAGGCATCAGTCAAGGGGGAACTCCATTAACTGAAGAACAAGTTGAACCTGCTGCTGCAACACCAGTTCAACACTCCCTTGCTCCAGAAGCAAATGAAGGACTCAGATCAATACTGACTGAAGAACCTCCACCCTCACCAGAAGAAATTAAGAAGTATCGAAGATGGTTTGAACTCCACTCAAAAGAAAACATCATTGGAAAACCATCAGACGGTGTGAAGACTCGAAGATCAATGTGCAACCTCGTCAGAAAAGTCAACAAACGCCTTGGTATCGACTGACTACAATGATCTGTCGACCAGTAAGTATCTTTAACTTACATTGACTTTTTATATTTCAGTTAAATTAAGTTATGAGTTTTTAAAATCTTTCTCTAACTAATCAGTTGCTTTTAAAACTCTTTAACTGATTGTTGGAAATGAAATATCCGAGAAGGACAAGTACCTTTACGTATAAAAATATTTTAACTTGTCATGATCCTTTATATTGATCAAATCCAACTAGTGTGCCTCTGCAATTAAAATCTTGAAAATCTCTTTGATTTGACAAATTGCAATGATTTTTATTACTTTATCTTTCTTTTTGAAGCTTACGTCCTCTGCAGTGACGGCGGACGTGAAAAATTTCTTCAAATTGCCTTTTGGCACGAAAATCGAACAACTTTTCATTTTTTCTTAGTATTTTAAATACTTTCACTTGCAACTTTTCTTCAACACAACTAACAACTTTCCACAGACTCCTCTGTGAGAATACTTTCTAAAGTTGCAGAATATTTTTGTTTCGACGGTAGAGAGATCAATGACAACGAAGTCATGGAGTGGAAAAATGATGCTCGCACACTTGGTCTACACCGGGCCCTTCCACTGGATCACAACACTTCTCCGAAGTCAAGTTTCTTTCTTCTCTCACTAGTATCCAGCGACAAGAGTGTCTTCCATCCTAATGCCAGACACCAAGAAGCTTCTAAGCTTCAGGAGGTTATCAAGATTTTTCACATATCTTGCCCACCTCCATGGCATGCAACAACAACGAGCTCTCTCTCGTTGAATGTCGGCATTCCCATCCGTACGTGGTCCTCTCAACAAAGATCTCGTGCCGGCAAATCGACAGTGCTAGTCCTCAAGATTGTCACTGATATGATTTTTTCTTCTCACACCCCTCACCCGTACTCCCCCACTTTCTCCATCACAAACCTTCATCTTCCTCTTTAAGGCCCGTATGCATAGCCGATCTTCTTTGTCTTTTAACAAGAGCTATGCATACCCACCTATATCCCCCACCTTCATCTCCACATCCACGTTTCTCTTCTCCATCCCTCAACCTCTTCCTCTTCTCCATCTCTCACTCTCACCCTCCCCCACTGGCGTCTTCCTCTTCTGAGTCACCTCTGCTCAAACTCCTCTCGAATCCTCTCACGGGCTTCTGAGAAATGGAGTTGGATATCGTCTGATCATAGCTTCCATCATCAGTCATCCTTCCTTTTTGATGTTGCCAAGAAGGGGAAAAAGAAGGCAAAGAACAACCATCTGAGACTGAAGCTGGTAAAGCAAAAGGATCACCCGAAGTTCAAGGTAGACGAACCAGTAAGACCTCGAGTCAATGGAAAATAAGGAAGAAGAAACAAGCTTAGGAACATGAAGACGAAGATGAAGTTCAATGCGCAAACAGGCAGACTGCTGGAGTCCATGGGTTTCCATGTGTTTTGTTTTTTACTCCGTTTTGTATGTTTTGCTCTGTGCCTCAACTGATTTCTCATCAGTTATTCTTTAATGAAATGAACTTCTTTTGATCTTAATCTGAAGATAATACCTTTTTGTTCAGGCTCTGATTATTTACTTCAGTTATGTCTTCGTTTTGTTCGTTTGAACAGTTGTGTTTCCTCTGTGTGCAAGTTAATAGGTTATCCTGTTAAGGGGGAATAGTATTAACCCTGTTTAGTAACTTGCTGTTTAAGTTCAGTCTTTTCTCGTCTTAGAACTGATGTATGGTTTTGGCATCATCAAAAAGGGGAAAATTGTTGGGAACTTAATGAAATATCCTAATCCTAGTTTTGATGATACCAAAATCCTTAGGTTTTCCTTGTAATAGACTAGAACTGTTCGAACTCAAGTGTTAGAGTTCTTTTTCTAGTTTAGATAGTGTTCTGAAGACCAAAGACCGGAGGACTGAAGACTGAAGACTGAAGATGCTGACTGATATTCAACGCAACTCCTCTTGAGGTTGATGGACCATCTTCGTCTGATCCTCCAGCCTTCTTTGTTCCAAGATTTCTCTGAATGTCGAACTCATTTGCCAAGAGATTAGAGAAAAGCTTGTTTGTCGGGAGCCGACTGAATCCTGGCTTGTTCTGATGAGCGACTGAGTAGATCTGCCAATCTCCTCACGGAAGTGCTCGAAGAATCTTCAGGTTGATTTCTCGTTGAGTGTACTTGTCCTTCGAGATGGATTGGACTTTGTTCAAGATCTGGTTGAATCTGAGTTCCATCTTGTCGACAGATTCATTCTTGAGCATGAGAAAGGAGTCGAAGTTTTGACAAGCTATGGACAGCTTGTTCTCCTTTATCTCCTCGGATCCGATGCACATTCCTTCAAGAATGTCCCACATCTCCTTCGCAGTTCTGCACTTGATGATCTTGGTGACGTGCCTGTTTGGAACTGTGCCGGAGATGATGCTTTTGGCGAGGTTGTCAAGCTCATCTTGCTTCGTTTCTTCCGTGGTGAAGTCAGCCTTTGGCTTGATCTGAACATCATCAAATGGATCTCTAGCTGGATCAATAGGAACTCTTTTGACTATCTCAATGATGACAATGGGTCCATTGGTGATGACTTCCCACATTCGGCAATGCTGGGCGGTGAGAAAGCTTTCAAGCCGAAACTTCCATATGTCGTATTTTTCAATACTAAACATAGGTAGTGAGGATACTCTGCTGTGGTTAGTCTCCATATAAAACGAGAGAACATAAAACAATAGATAAGAAAAGCAGTAAGCACTTTTTGAAAGAGAAAAGTTTTTTTTTTCGAGACCTTTGAGGAAAAGGATCTAGTTCAGTAGAACCTAATCAAAACATAATTGTTCTTGCGAACAACCTGCTCTGATACCAATTGTTAGGTCCGAAGAGTCTCGAATAAGTGTATGGGAGAGAATACACCTATAGGCTATTTTCGATCTTTACAAGAGATCAAAACGAAACTTCAAACACAAACTCAAACACCTGTTTACTGAAAAAAGTTTTGACCAAAATAGGGTTGACGACTGATACTGAATACTTTTCAGTAAGGAGTTATCAGTTAAGTCAAAAGACCTTAACTGATGCACGTAAGGCTTAAGTCGAGTTTGATAAAAAGAGATGTTATGAATCTTACTGACTATCAGAGGATAGATCAGTCAGATTGATAACATATGCAACGGAAAACTTTTGTTTCGCAATAGCCTGTGAGTTGAGCACGTTGTTAGTCTTAGGTTTCTCTTTGCTATTAATCAGTTTTCAGTTAACAAAAGGAATAGCACAAGTAAGAAATTAAATACTGAAAGCTGTAAATAACACATAGATTTTTACGTGGTTCGAAAAACACTTCCTACATCCACGGTCGGTTGATCAGACCAACAACTTCACTGGGCAAGTGCTTACGGGTGCACTGCAAACCTGAACATGTGCTTACAACCGAAACAACCGAAGATACAATCTTCAGTACCAACACACCTTGTTGGATTTCTCACTCCTAGCACGCACTGGGCACTAGGATCTCACGGAGACAGAACATCTTTCTGAACTCCTTAGCAACACAAACACTCGATTCAGTCGGTTGAAGGGAGATTTGAAAACTTGCCAACTAAAGTTCAAAGAACAAGTTCTTTGTAGTTAGTTTGACCTAGGCTTTGGATAAACAAGGTTTGCCTAAGGTCTAAGAGAATATGTGTAATCAGCAGTGACTGATTTTGGCTTTGGGATTCTCTTCTTCGATTCAAACTTTGGAGAGTCTGGGCTTTAGTTGAGAAACAATTTTGACAGAGTTTCAGCTTGTGTTGTTGAATCGGTGAAGATTGAAGTGATCATCGAGCACTATTTACAAGAGAAGTCTTGAATAGATCCGTTGGCGGAGAAGGTCTTCAAGATTTCTTCCGTTAGAGAGTAATTTGAACTTGGGCTGAGGCTCCTTGTTTGGTGGGAACAGCTATGTTGAAGAGCAGGAGATGCGACATCTCTGAAAAGGTAATCACCAAAGAGGAATGACCTCTGCAGAGAAAGGACGATTCTGAGATCTCTGCATTTAATGCGGCTGTACTTCTGGAGTGCGTGGCTTCTGTTGAACGTTGGAGGTTCAGTCCGAGGAAGAATGTTTAACTGATACTTGACTTTAGTATCAGTCCGCTGATTCCACGTGGCTTTGATCACTAAATTATTAGCAACAAATTACCGCAACTAACACGGTGCAATTGTAGCACAAATTGGTAACCAAGTATCGTATCCACAGGGACTGACACAACGAAACTACTTTAGCTATCTCCTAAACAAACTTAAGTAGTAGACAGGCAACAGAACGTAGAGATTGGTTGGCTTAAATTAAAACACAAATAACAATAATAAAAATCACGTAGGAAATATCAAATATAAAAGACAATTGATCCTAGGGTAGTAAATTCATTAATTAAATCTACGTAATTAATCTATTAATCCTATGCACCAGTTTAATCTAGTTATAATGAGAGATCACTTAATTAATCAATTACTCTCGCTAGAGCAGCAACGATCGTAGATTAGTAAATTCTCTATCTCCGTTAGGTCTCAAGAAAATATACTAACTCCCAATAGCTCCTAAGAATAGCTCCCTATGATCCACCTATCTCCGCTAGGTCTCAAGGTTAAAATCACATCATACATTCCTGAATCCGCTAAACAGTTATCTCCGCTAGGTCTCAAACCGAATAGCTAAACATGCAAACTATTGGCCAAATAATTCACAAGAAAATAAGCACCAGGAATTATGAATCATAAACTGGAAGGCACAAAGGTATTAACAAATAAATCACATAAATTCAATCAACTATTTACAAACCCTAGAATCAGCTAAAGGAAACTAGCTAGACATAGTAAAATAAAACATCAACATAATTAAAAATAACGCAATTGCAAAAACTGAAATATATAAAAACCGAATGAAAACTGAAGTAGTGACTTGAATCTTCAATCTTGATCCAAGCCTTGAAAACTGGAAAACAATAAAATTCTAAAGCTAGAAAACTGAAATATGAATGCTAGGGTTTTTCGGGTGTCCGTCAATAGGTCAAAAGAGGACCTATTTATAGATTTCAGATTTCCTTCGGATCACCATGGAAGTTGCCATGCAAAGTAGAATTCTAAAGGTAATAGAATCGTGTGAAATAAGGCAACTCTCCAGCTGGATGCGCGCTCCGAAAAATACTCCTACTCTCGCCGAATTCGCAGCTCTCGCCAGAGGAATTGTGATTTCTCTGGTCTCGCCAGAGGAACGGCTATAGTCAGGGTAACGGCTATCGCGCCAGAGAAATGGGTCGCCAGCGGAATGGTAATTTCTCTGCAATCTCCAGAGGAACGGTGATTTCTCTGGCTTCTCGATTCCGCTGTAATGGACATTGCGATTCCGCTGTAATGGCTTCTCTCCCCTCTGCTCTGATTATTGACTCCTCTGGTGATGACTTCGCTACACTGGCTTCTTGACTTCGCTGACTCCAGAGAAATGGTGATTTCTCTGGCGATTGATTCTGCTGCACTGAAGACTTGAGGTCTTTGTTTTCTCTGACTCCAGAGGAATGATCATTTCTCTGCTCTGGAGACTTCGGTTCCTCTGCTCTGGAGACCAGAACACCTAGAAAACGCCAAATTCATCCAAAATTCTCCAAAACTGCATTCTTCCATCTCGAAAGCCTAAATCTCCTGCAAAGCATAAAATACACCATAAACGCACCAATTTCCAGAAGATTATCTTAAAACATGCACATACAAACCCTTAAAAATAGAGTAAATTAAGCATAAATCAGGCTCGCATTAAGTAATCAGTTAAAAATTGATTCTTCGACTGATGCTTCAGTCGGCAACTTCAGTCTTCAGTCCTTCGTTCTTCAGTCTTCAGTCTTCTGAACAGCAACTAAACTAGAAAAAGAACTCTAACACTTGAGTTCAAACAGTTCTAGTCTATGACATACAAAACCTATTGATTTTGGTATCATCAAAACAAGGATTAGGATATTCCATTAAGTTTCCAACAAGTGTGATCAACTGACTGTGGATGTAGGAATTTGATTCCGAACCACGTAAAAATGTCTTTGTCGTTTATCGCTTTCAGTATTTACTTTCTTATCTGTGCACAAACCTTTCGTTAATTGAAACTGATTAACTGCAAAGTGAAACATAAATCTTGACAACGTGATTAATCACTAAGGCTATTTCAAAGTAAAGTTTTCCGCTGCCAGTGTTATTAGTCTAACTGATAAATCTTCGGCTAGTAAGTAAGATTCATAACACTCCTCTATTATACTGAAGCCTAACGTGTATCAGTTAAAGTCTTTGTCTTAACTGATAACTCTTTATTGAAGAGATATTCAGTATCAGTCGTCAACCTAAGTTTTGCTAAACTCTTTTAACTGAAAAGGTTGTGTTGGTTTGTTTTCCTTCATTTCGACTAAAATAGCCTATAGGTGTATTCCCCCCCCCCAATACACCTATTCGAGACCTTCTGGGACCCAACAAGTGTCAAACCTTTCTAAAGGCTATATGGATTAAGTTTAAATTTTCGTTTCTGAGTTATTAGTCTAACTGATCAATCTTTTGATAGTCAGTAAGATTAGTAACTCTACTCTATTTTACAAACTCTAGACTGAAGCCTTGCTTGGATATTAGTTAAAGCTCTGTGCTTGACTGAAATCAAAATTACTGAAGTTACTTCAGTATCAGTCTACAACCATCTTTCAATTGAAGTTTGATTTGTTTGTTTTCGATCCGCGAAAAATAGCCTTTAGGTGTATTCCTCCCCCCATATGCCTGTTCAATCAATCCTCTGGGACCCAACACTTGTTGAACTACCAAAGATAGTAACAGCCTTATTAAGCAGTGTTTGACAATTGGTGAGAAGATCTCATAAAGTCAACACCTTTCTTTTGTGTGAAACCCTTAGCCACCAATCTAGCTTTGTATCTTACTGTTTCCTTTCCATTTAGTAGCTCAAATTTCTTCTTAAAAATCCATTTACACCCAACTGGCTTCTGATGAGTTGGTCTATCTACCAAAACTCAAGTCATATTCTTGTATAATGAATCCAGTTCATCATTAATTGCTTGTCTCCATTTGTCTTTTTATTTACCACTCATAGCCTCTTCATAGGTACTTGGTTCCTGATACTCAATGTTTTCTGTTATGCTTAGAGCATAAGCAATCAAATTAGCATGACCATATCTGGTTGGTGGTCTGATTTGCCTCATTTCCCTATCTCTTGTGAGTTGGTAACCATTCAAGTTCTTACTATTCTCTTTCTGAATGTCTTCTTGTGGTTCATGTTGAGAATCTGAATCTGTATCACTATTCAAAATATCTTGAGGCTCCACCTCAACTCCTGTATCTTCCTGGATTGAACCTTTTTAAATAATAGCTTTATTTCCTTTGTTTGGCATTATATCTTCCCTGAATTATACATCTCTACTGATAATAACTTTGTTGATACATTTGTACCCTTTTACACCTGGTTGATAACCCAACATTATACACCTAAAAGCTATGGGAGCTAACTTGTTCTGCTTCACATGATGCCTGACATCCAAACACCTTCATATTAGAATAATCTGATATATGTCATGTCCACACTTCATCAGGTGTCTTAAAGTCTATGGCAGATGATGGAATTTTATTAATGAAAAAAACAGTAGTAGAAAGTGCCTCACCCCAGAACTTCTCTGGCAATCCAAAAGATATAAGCATACAACTCATTCTATCCAACAAAGTCCTATTCATTCTCTCAACTACACCATTTTGCTGCGGATTAGCAGCGATTGTCCTATATCTTTTTATCCCATTTTACTTGCAGAAAATATCAAACTCATTTGATAAGAACTCTAAACCGTTATCTGTTCTTAAACACTTGAGAGTTAACCTCTTTTGGTTTTCCATTTCAGCACACCACTCTTGAAAATGCTTGAAAGCATCTAACTTTTGTTTGAGCAAGTATACCCTGACCTTTCTACTACAATCATCTATAATGCTGAGGAAATACTTAGCTCCTCCCATAGTTGGTGTGTTGGAAGGGCCCCATAGGTCAGCATGAGCATAGTCAAGAGGCATTTTTGAAAAATTCTTTCCCTTTGGGAAAGGCAACTTAGTGCTCTTGCCGAATAAACAAGTTTCACAGTGATTTATCTTGAAACTTGTGGGATTAGTTAGGATATTTTGTTTCATCAGCTCATTAAGAGCTATCTCTCCAACATGCCCTAACCTTGAATTCCACTTCATGGTATCATCTACTTGGCTAGCATCACTGTGCCCTATCAAAAATTGAGTATCTAAATAATAGAGACTATGCCTTCTCTTAGCTATCATCACAACTTTGTTTCACTTTTTCACATGCAATTTCCCATTCTGAGATTCCCAAGTACAGCCTTTGGACTCTAGAGTCCCAAGTGAAATTAGATTTCTTTTCAAATCAGGTATATATCTAACATCAGAGACAATTTTTATAGTATCATCATGCATCTTGAACTTAATTCTGCCTATTCCTTTGACATGACATTGACAAACATGGTTTTCATACCTCAATTCCACATGATTTATTGTTATTTTCCTTCATGTTTTGCCTGTGAATGATTATTTGTGCCCTAATGTTTAGTTTTATGAAGATTTGATTCTTGGATGTAGATTTGGTGTGATTTCAGGAAAAATCAAAGATAAATTAGAGAATTATGAAAAAAATGAGGTTGAAGTGCATCTCGAGAGGAATCCGTAAGCGCAAACGGCAATCAAAATGGAGTTCAGACGAGGGAGAACGAAGTCGAACGAGCGGACTGCCCATAAAGCCCAGGACCCCGTAGTCCCAAGCCGCGGCCACGGTGCTCCAAAATCATCCAGAACGTACGAATGAACCCGCGGTCCATGCCGCAGCCGCGGGCCTCTCCAACAGCTCCCCCACGGTCCTACGTCGTGATCATGGTCGTGACCGCGGGAGGAACACGGAATTGATGGTTTTGGTGGGGCCCAGACGCGATTTTCAGCCCTTAACCCATTTTCTTCCCTCATTTTTCACATCATTCAACACTCTCACCCAATTCCAAAGATAATAGCATCCTTCATGTGCTCATAGCTCTTTGGGAGGGCATTTGAAGATCGTCGATGGATTTGCAGAACTTATCAATCTGCTCCTCAAGTCCCTTATCCTCAGAGAACTTTATTGAATAAAGCCTCTGTTTCATGTACAGCCTATTAGCAAGAGACTTCGTCATGTACAGGGATTCAAGCTTCTCCCACACACCAGCAACAGTCTTTTCTTTGGCTACTTCCCTTAGAACCTTGTCGCCCAAACACAACATTATAGTGTTATGGGCTTTTCGATCAATCTGTTCCATCTTTGATCTTTCTTCCTTGTTGAGATCTCCCCCTTTTGTTAAATCTTGAGTTGATAATAATGCATCATCAAGCCCTTGCTGCGCCATAAGAACATGCATCTTGATTTACCAAAGGGAGAAATCGTTCTTCCCATTGAACTTTTCAGCCTCAAATCTTGCCGAACTCATATCTCCAGATTTGAACTTCTCTGATCAGAAAAAACTTCGATGAACTCCGATGAGAAATCGGCCGTGAGATCGATTCCCTTTCTTGAACTCTGGTTCCCACAGATAGCGCCAAATTGTGAAGAAAATTGAGCGCACAATTTGGATCGCGAAGAGCAATCAACAAAGCTAATACAAATTTGAGAAGACACGACAGATTTACGTGGTTCGGTAATTTCTTACCTACGTCCACGACAGATGAAAATATGAAATAGATCCCTTTATTGTTATCAACACACACACAATACAAAGATTATGCTTCAAGCTCAACCCCTTTTGCAACGCTTAGCATCTCTCACCACTATACAATTGTGTATTCTTCACTATCTATCTTGGAATGAAATCGCATACATATGACATGTGACACTGCAGAATACATAAACGCACCCTAGAGATATACACAAATCTAAAACTAACACATGATCAACGACCGATAAGAACTGAGCTAACAATAGCAGTAAAATTAGTTATGTAGGCTCTGCTCCTATACATGCACTCTCATGCACAACTTACGTGTACTCCCAACAAATGCAAGCATACTCAACAAAAAATGTCTCACTTTCCATAATGTGATGTCGCATTACAAATGTCTCATTCCATTTTTGGCAATATATTCTCTTTCTATACCTAATATTTAAATAATTTTCACCAACCTACTTTATTTAATTTCTACACATTTCTTAATATTCGTGTCCAAAAGTAATGAAACATTTCTAATGGCACGGAGGGAGTATTTTTCACTAAAAAAAATTGTCCCAACCTAACCAAAACAGCAAAAGGTCTCAATTTTTAGGTATGGATTAATTTTATCCCAACACAATTAAAATATTTAAATATAAGGTCTAATTGCCTGTAAATCCCTAACGTTTACACGGAATTGGTTTTTGCACCTATTTTTATTTTTCTACTTTTAAATACCTAACCTGTCGTTTTTGTCTCAAATTTGTCCGATGATCGATTTTTTCTTACGCCGGTGCCAGAAATGCCACTGTGGCAGCTGGAACTGATGAGGTGGCAGTCAAAAATTAACATGGTGGCACTTTTGTGACATGTGGAAAAAATATCTGAAAAAAATTAAAATAAAAAAACATGTGGAAAAAAAGAAAAAGAAAATCTCCCCTCCCCCATCGTCTTTTCCCCCTTTCCCCCACCACCCGGCGCGCCCCCTGCCACCTCTACCACCGCCAGTGCCGCCACCCACCGCCACCACCACCAGTGCCCGCCGACCTTCAACTCTCCAATCGCGGTGTCGCCTTTCCCCTCCCTCTTTTCAGACCTGCTTCAGCCCTCTCTCTCCCCCCACCTCAGCGCGGCCACTTTCCCCTCCCCTTCCCCCTTTCCAAACTCGCGTCGGCCCTCCCCTCCCAGGCGGTGGTGGAGACCTTTTTCTCGTTCTCAATTTCATCGTGCTCGGAGGATTTGACTTCACCCTTGTCTCACGCACCCCCCTTCTCAGGCAACATCTCCACCGCCGTTGGAGTTCTGTCGGGGAGCAGTTGCCTCTCCCTCTACTGATTTTCATAAACCCCTGAAATTCCCACAGCCAAAATTGCAAAGTTGCATGGTTTATGAGATTGCAAAATTGCACGGTTTCTCAAATGTTTACTGGGAATTTGATGACGAAATTTGGTGCTAGTAGTGGGAAGGGCTGACGTAATATGGTGGTGGTGGTGGGCTGACGGGCTTGAGAGAGGATGAGTCTTCAGAGAGGAATTTTCCATTGAACTCGTGGAAATCGAGATGAATTGGGAATCTAGGGTTTCGAATTTTTGATGATGCAGACGCCGGTGGTGGCGGCGGCAGGTTAGGGGAGGGAAGGGGGCCGCGCCGGTGGTGCTGGTAGGGGGGAGGCGGCGGCGGGTTGGTAGAGGGAGGATAAGGGTTTGAGGAAGATAATGATGTGATTTGGAAATTTATTTTTTTATTTTTTTGCCACATGTAAAAAATATGTTTTAGGTGCCAATTCCGGCTGCCACCTCATCAATTTCGGCTACCACAGTAGCATTTCCGGCGCCGGCGTAAGCAAAAACCGGTCATCGGATAAATTTGAGACAAAAACAAAAGGTTAGGTATTTAAAAGTAGAAAAATAAAAATAGGTGCAAAAATCAATTCCGTGTAAACGTTAGAGATTTACAGGCAATTAGCCCTAAATATAATATATAATGTAAGATATTATCCTACACATTTTTATCCTTCACACAATTTTACATAAAAGATTTAAAAATAATTTTGTATGATGTGTTGATCTAGTGTTAGAATGGTCAATGTCTGAGGCTAAAGGTTTCAAGTTTAAGTCCACCATCACACGATATTTATGATTATTTGTTTAACAACAACAAAAATAAATTAAAATGTCATTTATTGGCACATAACAAGAATTTGAAATGAAGCACATTGTCACGTGACAATATTGTGAATATCAAGAAGCAGCAACATGGCGATCCAACCTTTTAATCACGAGATGGACCCCATTTCTTGGCTCAAGAACTAGATTCATCGACGGAGAATGAACATATTTTGGAGAGAGAGAGATAGAGAAGTTGGACAATATATGAGCAAGAAGTATCTTGAGCTCAACCATGGCTAGGTTCAGCCCTAAGCATATCCTTGGCCCGAACCCAAATGGCATGAACAAATGTGGTAGTTTGCACGCGCCGCTTGTACCGTTGGCGAACCTCTCTGGTTTAAATTGGTAAGAATCTGGCCCCCATATGTTTGGATCTGTGTGCAAAGCTATTACCAATATCCATATAGTAACACCCTTTGGAATACGAGTACCGGCAAATTCGAGCTCCTTTAGTGCCTCTCTTGCCATAACAGGCACTGCAGGGTAGAGCCTTAGTGATTCATTGATCACCATCGTCAACTATAACAAAGAAAAAATATAACATTTAAAGTAGTTATTGGTCGATTTTCATGCACATCTTAAAGATCGGTGTAAATGTGTTTTTCTAAATTCAATTTGTTACAAAAAAAAAAGAAAAAAGAAGAAGCATTAGTTTATTCGATTCTATAGGAAGTTAAGAACTAGCAAAACCCATGGAATATATATATATATATAGAGGTGGACTAAAATAAAAATACCTCTTAAAATATAAAATAGGAATCATTCTAAGCCTTTGGATCATCAAGATCTATTCATCACCTTATTGAATGAATTCATGGTCCTAAGTTTGAATCCAATAAGTAGCCAAAAATTTAATATTCACAATTAAGATAATTACACCTTATTGGATGAATTCACGGTCCTGAAAATGGTTCTTATTTAATATTTTAAAATGTGTTTTTATTTTAGTCAGTCCCTATATCAATAATATATATGTGTGTGTGGTTTCAAATGAGTTCTGCGGGTATTTATCGAATAAAATAATAATTATTTTCATCTTTTAAATCGTAAAGATCTACCGTATTTTATTGAACAAAATCATGATTCAAGATTCGAACTACGTAGGTGGTGAAAATTCTTTTTTTTTTTAATTCATAATATTTCATAGTGAATTTATACTGAAATAATTTTATACGATAGACGTTATTTGTATTAAATTTTATATCGCATGAATATATTATACAAATGAACTGAATTACTAATATATCCTTAAAAAATAAAATAAATCACAATAGTGTTCAAAATTAGTAAAAGTACACATTTGTATTATAGAATAGGTATGATTCTCCTAGCTACTTACCTTTTGAAATTTAAAAGAAAAAACAAAACATTTTTACACATGTATTTCCACATTAAATTCGCAACAACCCTAGTCAATGTGGAAAATTTTACTTATCTATGGAGGTTGGAGACTCAATACCATATTTTAGGTTTCATTTTGTGTTTCACTTTCAATTTTTATTTATTTTTTTATATAATTTTTTTTTATTTCAACTTTGTAGCTTAGTTTAATTTTATAATTATTAACTAGGATTTATCCCATTTAATTAGGATATATAATTATTTTTATCATTTAATTTTACTTTTATTAGCTGATAGATTGATAAATTCAAAGTTATGGTATATATGTATGTGTGTGTGTGTGTATATATATATAATTTTAATTTTTTGAATTAAAAATTAAGTATAATGCATATTATTATAATAAATTTTATTTTTATAAAAAATATTAGCATTAAAATAATATATACAATAGTGAGACATAGTAGTTAGTACACGTAAAATTGTGGAACATTGAATCTCACCCTGGTGCAAAAATCAAAGCCTATAGAGATATCGAGTATTACCCGACCCGAGGTGATACCCAAAAGAATCGGGGAAGGGATCGGTGTAGAATAGAATTGAAAAAAGGTGATGATATGTACCTGTTTCATATCTCTAAGAGAATCAGAATCTATAGTTTTTCCTCTGCAGACTCGAACAACTTCCTCTCTCACGCGTTGCTGCCATTCTTGATTTGCAGCTAATAACATAAGGCACCAAGATGCTGTAGTTGCAGTAGATTCGGATCCAGCAAAATAAATGCTTTTGCAGTTATCAATGGTGAATTTGTCGATTGTATCTAAGCTTGAGTTATTACTGCTTTGAGCCCCTTCAAGAATCACTCCAAGCATATTTTTCTCTAAGTTTGCTTCTTTTTTTTGTTTTAATAACTTCAAGATCAATTCTCTCACATCTCCCTGCAACTCCCATGATCTCCTATTGTGCTTTGTGGGAATATATCTGATTAATCAAAACACATTAATTGTGAGACATTAAAATTCAAAGAAGATAGAGGTACCAAAAATTTAAAAAAAAAATAAAATAATAAATAAATAAATAAATAAATACTAAAATATTACCCCATGCCAGGAATGCCTAGAGAGAATCCTTTCTTGGTTGTAACTTTTTGAAGAGCTGCAAGTTTTTGAAAAAGTTGTTCTCCTTCAGCATAGCTGCTTCCAAAACAAGCTCTTGAAATCACTTCTCCAGAGAATTTTTGTAAGTAGTCATCAATTTTGATATCTGCTTCACCACCTTCACCATCTATCACATCCTTCCATGATTCTATCAACATCAATGCTGATTCTTCAATCAAATTTGTCATTGCCTACATGAATCAAGGAAATCGACCCATTTTGCTTATTGAAATTCTTAATTGTAAAATGAAAATTAGAGAAATTAATATACCTTGACTTTGTCAGTGAACAGTTGAGGAGCAAGAATCTTCCTCTGATGAGCCCAAATTTGGCCGTTTGATGTGACAATGCCGTTGCCAAACAAAGATTCCAAATCTAATCCGGAATAAGGTTTCGCCAAATCGTGGGATATGCATGTAACCACCTCTTTTATTACATCATATTTGTTCACAACTAGTATTGGTTTATTTCCCAGCGAAAACGTATACATATCACCTGTTTAATCAAAACCCATATATGCATGATTCAGACAAAATAATTAAAGGGTTAATCATATTTTGTATTTTCCAATTTTAGAAAATATTAACTTTTATTTTTATTTAAAAATGACGTTGTTCCATTTAAGAATCTGACAGAGGTGACTCATCATTTTATCGCTGAATTTTGTATAGTGAAATGTTTAAGAAACATTGAAGTTTTGGGAGTTTTAATAAAAAACGAAAGCTTGGGATATTTTCTCAAAAAACGCGGAAAGTTAAAACAAAATATGATTAACCCAAATTTAAAATACCCACAATTTATATTGCATATATATAAACGCATTTCCATAAAAATTAACATGTTAAAACTATTTATTTTTAAGCGAGGGAAACAAAATCCACTACCCGGTCGACCAATTAGTGGATTTTCAAGAGTTTCTTTGTTCCCTTACTTAAAATTAGGTATTTTTCACATATTTTTATATAAGTGATTATTTTTACATATGCACTATCAAACGTACTAACACATAATTAAAATTGGAATAATAGATAAAAGCAAGATAATTTTGTGATAATGAATAATATTATACTCAACCGTATTGCCGCCTCCATTCATTAAAAACGGCAAATAAAATAGCTCCACAGTTATGAGAAGCCGGTGATGCGACAGCGGCGGCAACGGCGGCGGCAGCCTCGGCGGAAGTTCGTGATTTTTTGATGTCTGAGAGGTTACCGAGTAGAAAAGATGGGGGCGGCCCTCCGACGCCTTGCTGCCTCAGAACTCGCCGCAGCCGCCGCGGCGCCGCCACTATGGCTCCGTACAGCCGGAAAAGTAGTGCGAGAATCGATGCTAAAGCAAAAGATGCGATTATTTGAAGCAAAGTATGATTCTCCATTAGCAAAAATGTGATCCTTTGTTGCTTCTTTTTTGTAAATGCAGGGCAACAAGCGGATGAATACTATGCTTATATGCATGTCACGCTTTAATTTTTTTAATGAACCACTAAGTTGTAAAGAATTTAAATATGTGGAATCGTATTCCCACTCGAATCCTGATGCCGGTCAAGGGCGTTTACTATTTAATTCAAATTTAAAATATACCTGAATAAATATTTTTATCTTAATTATCAGAATTGCTTCAATTGGATATGAACCAAGGAAGTTAATTCAGATTATAGAAAATGTCAAGAGTTTTACGATATTTTAAAATTTCAATTCATTCTAATAATTTCTTTTTTCGATAAATTACACAAGTAAATAGAGAAATTTAAAGACCGTACGACGGTGGACTCGAATTCATTCTAATATAGTATATACTATTTTTATCTATTAATCTGGATATTTTTTTACAAATAATGTAAAGTTTGAATATTTATAATAGATTATATACTTACATTCGTTAGTCAACGAGTGTATAGCATTGACAGAAAAAGAAAAATAGAAAAATAAACACAAAACTCAGAGTTACTTTGTTAGCTATACTTCGTGATATAAAGAGTCTCATTAGCTTAGCGGTAGGTGGTTAATGTCTAAGACTTGAGGTTCTGGGTTCGAGTCCTTAGTCACGCGGTCTTTGAATTTCTTTATTTACTAATGCAATTTATCAAAAAAATAATAATAATAACCTCCTTTTATTTAGCATTTATTAAGAACAATATATTTGATAATAACTTACCTACTGTAGTCTTGTCAGCTTAATCAAACAAATTTTAAAAAGTGTGCGTTTATTTTATGTTTTGAGGCACAAAGTGTTAATTTCAATTAACAGTAAAGTAGGGTATATATATCAAAGAAATGAAGATTGAATACAGCTTTATAATATGAAAAGTTGACCAAAATCTTAGTTAACTTGGTGAAATACAATAAAAGATTTGGTACCATAACTTCAAACTTGGTCATAGTTTGGTAGGAATTTCTAAATTAATGTCCTATTATTAATTTTCAAAACTTCTTGTTTTGCAGGTCTCGAATAGAAAACTTTATCACCACTTTATTTAATTTATTTACTCCCAAAAAAATACTAGTTAATTCATAAAAATTTTGATATCTAAAGTGGTAACCATTTTATAATCATTATAGATGTATTAATTTTAGAAATGGGTAGATATTGAACATCATATGGCAATTTACAAAGCAAAGTCGCCTTATGAGTACGACATAATCATATTTTTTTATATAAAAAATATGTACTTGTGAAAACGCAGTAGCCATCTGCTGATTTCTTTTCGTATTTAAAAGTATTAAAAAGTAGAAGTCGCCACCTAAAGCGACGACTTTGTGTATAATCGTCACCAACGATAATAATTGGACTATGTAATTGGAGAACCCACCCCAAAATAAAATTAAAATATAGAATTAAATGACTTCAATCAAGATCTATAAAAATAAAAAGGGCAAATAGCGTCAAAATCTCTGAAGTTTGGTGTGATTTTCGTTTTTCTCCTGACCTAAAAATCTCGCGTTAAAATCCATGACCATTGCTCTGATTCTCGTTTTTCCTTTAGTGATGTTTTTCAGTTATTAATTAGATGACGTGGCACACTTATGTTGAGTAGATTAATTAGAAGTTAAACGGCGTCGTTTTGAGTCTAAATTAAATAACTTAATAGCGTCAAAATATCTAAAGTTTGGCACGATTCTCATTTTTCCCTTGACCTTAACAATTCTCCGACGCCGGACCAAACGCTCGTTGGGTTGGAAACGAGAACGAATTCGTCGAAAACTCTGCAACAATTTAGAGCAGCGATCAACACTATCACATACATCTTCCATTGTCCTCAACATGCCGCCCTTTCTTTCCAGTCATCTCTCAGCCGCCGAACTTGCACCGCTCCTCCTATTCCATTGCCAACGCACTTTCGGTTGTTCTCAGCTTCGAGGCTGAGTGTTTTGGCAATACTTCGTATTCAAATCTGAGAGTGTTTTTGATATTCTTTTGGTGAGGAACCCTAATTTGAAGAGGGATTTCAGTTCAATTTCATTTAATCCCCAAACAAAATATAAAACGGCGACGTTTAATGTTATGACTTAAACACAGTCGTTCAATTCACCGGAAAATTAAACCTACGTGGATTTCCGAGCATCAAGTTCATGGATTTTGATGCAAGATTTTTAGGTTAGAAGAAAAACGAGAATCGCACCAAACTTTATGAATTTTGACGCTATTTTCTCAAATAAAAATAAAGAGTAGTTATATTGAACGAGTTTTCCTGTGTGGACATCCATGTGGTATGGACTATTATTATGCTTAAAGACACTTCCTATTAGAATATACTAGCACACGCCCACTCGTGCGATACACGATCAATATCGAAACTGAACGATATTTTAAATAAATATGCATATTAAATATATACTATAATTTAAATATAAATAAATGTAAATATAAATCTGAAAAATAGTTTCATCGGTGAGTCGCAAGTGCATGCATGCCATGTAATTTGAATAAACATGACAATAATTATTTTTATATGCATCAAAATTTATATTTGTGTATTTTACCGATAAATATTTTTTTATCAATGGGCTAGCTAAAAAAATAAAGGGTTGAATGTGTCAATTCATTTTAAAAAATAAAATGTGGAGTATATGATTTAGAGTGGATTTTTAAAATGGCCACTTTCATATTGTAAAATTAAAAATTGTCCACTAAGATAAAAATATTAAAAAATGACCACTGTTACCAAAATACCCTTCCACATTAAAAATTAAAAAAATGGCCACTTTACATCACCCCTTTAAAAAATTCCGCAATTCACAACTAGTGTGAATTCACAACCAAAATTTTTTGGTTGTGAATTGAGAATTCACAACCAGTCGAATTCACAACCAGAATTTTTTGTTTGTGAATTCACAACTAGTGAAATTCACAGCCAAAATTTAATTCACAACTAGAATTTTTTAGTTGTGAATTCACAACCAATTGAATTGACAATCAGAATTTATTTTGATTGTGAATTCATGTAGTTGTGAATTTGAGTTTTTAAAGTTTGAATTCACAACTAAAACTAGAATTTATTTTGGTTGTGAATTCGAATTTCAGTTGTGAATTCATAGATCTGGTTGTGAATTCAAGAATATAATTAAGTTGTGAATTCATCGAGCTAGTTTAATTCAAAAATATTAAGTTGTGGATTCATCGAAATTGATTGTGAATTCATAGATCTAATTGTGAATTTAACAAAATATTAAATTGTGAATTTATAGATCTGGTTGTAAATTCATAGATCTGATTATGAATTGAAGAACATTAAGTTGTGAATTCAAAAACATCATAATTCTAAACTTTATAAGCCTAAAAAATTCAATTTCTCCCCCTCAACCTCTCGCGGCGCCACCAACTCATCGGGGTCTTCAACAACTCCAACTCTCAATCCAACATCACAAAATCAATTCCTCGTGCTGAGAATATCAATTCCTCACAAATGATAGTGTCGCACTTGATTATGATATTTTATAACAACAATTTCAAAAGGAGAAGTTGAAAAAATAATTAAAAGCACTTGGATTGTCGCTTGGTGTTAACCATATCTCTATAGCATAGCATTCTGAATTCTTTCCGTAGGTTCCAGAAGGAATGCATTTGCACTTGTTGCAGCAAATACCGCAATATCTGATGAGTTTCTCAATTTCAATTTGCAATAACTGATTAGTTTCTCAACTGTTTCACCGGCTACCACCTCGACGACTTCCACGTCTCCGATGTCACCTCGCCGCCAAATTCAACTCTGAAACAGAATAGAGAGAGAGAGAGAGAGAGAGAGAGAGCACCAGACGCGGGAGAGAGAGAATCGAAAAGAGGAACCTTTACCCATACTGCTGCAGATTCTACCCTCTCACGACTCACACATCCAATTGCCACCGCCTTCCCCCATTCTCTCAGATTTTTCGGCGAGCAGCGGCGGAGCTGCTGCCATCGCAACTCCCCCAAATCTCTCTCCTATCTCTCTTTCAACACTCAGCCCTAGATCGAAAATTGCCGCCTCCAATTTCGATTCCCGGCGTCAACAGTCACAGACCGCCACTGCCGTCGCTCCTTCTCACCTCTGAACCCCGGCGGTGCCTCCACTTCAAGCTCAACATCCCAAACCCCTAAGTTTCCCTCTTTCTTCCCCAACAGACCACAACCTTTTCCTTTTACTCTCAATCCAACATCACAAAATCAATTCCTCACAACATCACAAAATTACCGGAGATTGAGTGGCGGCGGTGCGGCGAGAGGAAGAGGGAGAGGGGAGGAGAGAGAGAGAGAGTACAGCGAGAGAGCGAGAATTTTTAATTTTTGAGGGAGGGGTATTTCCGTCTTTTAGCTAAAAAACTGGCCATTTTTTTAAGTTTTTTTTTCATAGACTAAATTTTAATTTTACATTATGAAAGTGGACACTTTTATATATTAACTCTATGATTTAAGTAAATTTGAATAGACATGCTACTACAAAATTAAACTTTTCAATTTACTTTTATTTTATATTTTAAAGAGAATCAATAATGATTCTCCAATTAATGATTTTTCAACTAATCATTTTTTTTTTCGCTTCATAAATAAGTAATTGTCAATCTAATATTAAATTCAATTAAAAATAATAATAATAAATATATTAATATAAGAGTGGATTTTTAAAATGGCCACTTTCATATTATAAAATTAAAAATTGTCCACTAAGATAAAAATATTAAAAAATGGCCACTGTTACCAAAATACCCTTCCACATTAAAAATTAGAAAATGACTACTTTACATCACCCCTTTTAAAAATCTCGCAATTCACAACCAGTGTGAATTCACAACCAAATTTTGGTTGTGAATTCACACTGGTTGTGAATTGAGAATTCACAACCAGTCGAATTCACAACCAGAAATTTTTGTTTGTGAATTCACAACTAGTCGAATTCACAGCCAAAATTTAATTCACAACCAGTCGAATTCACAACCAAAAATTAATTCACAACTAGAATTTTTTGGTTGTGAATTCACAACAAACGAATTCACAACCAAAATTTAATTCACAACCAGATTTATGTTGGTTGTGAATTCACAATCAGTCGAATTCACAACCTGAATTTAATTCACAACTAGAATTTATTTTGGTTGTTAATTCAACTAGTTGTGAATTTGAGTTTTTAAAGTTTGAATTCACAATTAAAACTGTAATTTATTTTGATTGTGAATTTATAGATTTGGTTGTAAATTTAAGAATATTAAGTTGTGAATTCATCGAGCTAGTTGTGAATTCAAGAACATTAAGTTGTGAATTCATCGACCTGGTTGTGAATTATTACGATTGTGAATTCACAACTGAACTGAAACACTAAATTCACAACTGAATTGAACTGAAACTAAATTGAACTGAAACATTAAATTCACAACTAAACTGAAACCCTAAACCCTAAACCCTAAACCTAAACCTAAACCCTAGTTGTGAATTGTTACGATTGTGAATTCACAACTGAACTGAAACACTAAATTCACAACTGAACTGAAACTAAACTGAACATAAACATTAAATTCACAACTAAACTGAAACCCTAAACCAAACCCTAGTTGTGAATTGTTACGACTGTGAATTCACAACTGAACTGAAACACTAAATTCACAACTGAACTGAAACTTAACTGAAACTGAACTGAATTGAACTGAAACATTAAATTCACAACTGAACTGAAACCCTAAACCCTAAACCTAAACCCTAGTTGTGAATTCACAACTGAACTGAACTGAACTGAACCCTAAACCCTAAAAACTAAACCCTAAACTCTAAAACCTAAACCTTAAACCTAAACCCTAGTTGTGAATTGTTACGATTGTGAATTCACAACTGAACTAAACTGAAACACTAAACCCTAAACATAAACCCTAGTTGTGAATTCACAACTGAACTGAAACTGAACTGAACTGAACCCTAAACCCTAAAAACTAAACCCTAAACCCTAAAACCTAAACCCTAAACCCAATCTAAACCCTAAACCCTAGTTGTGAATTGTTACGATTGTGAATTCACAACTGAACTGAACTGAAACACTAAACCCTAAACCTAAACCCTAGTTGTGAATTCACAACTGAACTGAAACTGAACTGAAACTAAAACTGAACTGAACCCTAAACCCTAAAAACTAAACCCTAAACTCTAAACCCTAAACCCTAAACCCTAAACCCTAAACCCTAAACAGTCGAATTCACAACAAGAATTTTTTGGTTGTGTATTTACAACCAAAATTTAATACATAGCAAGAATTTTTTGGTTGGAACTCACAACCAGTAAAATTCACAATCAGAATTTAATTCACAACTATAATTTATTTTGGTTGTGAATTCAAATAGTTGTGAATTTGAGTTTTTAAAGTTTGAATTCACAATTAAAACTGTAATTTATTTTGATTGTGAATTTATAGATTTGGTTGTAAATTCAAGAATATTAAGTTGTGAATTCATCGAGCTAGTTGTGAATTCATCGACCTGGTTGTGAATTCTTAAATCTAGTTGTGAATTCATAAATGTGGTCGTGAATTCAAGAACATTAAATTGTGAATTCATAAATTTGGTTGTGAATTTAAGAACATTAAAAAAATAATTATACAACTCAATCAAATTGGTGTACAACGCCAAAATACAACAACTCAATCTACCATCAATCGACTATACATCAGTGAAATAAATTTCCTCTGTTTTTTCACATCTATTTCTCATTCATCAAGCTAAAAACAAAAATCTCGACAAAAATTGTGAAGGAAAAGTAGATCGAAATTCTTCAATGATGTGCCTATTTACAGCTTTGAACACATTTGTCGAACGCTGGAAATTCTTCAATCCTCCTCGGACGCTGGAAAAATCTTCGGTGAAGAAGAAACGACCTCTTAGAGAGGAAGAGGACCAAACGAAACCCTAGAGAGAGAGAGATCGTCGAAATCCACCACCGCCTCCACAGATCCGCTGCCGCTGTGCGTCGCAGTGGTGGTGGTTCGCTGTGTGGCGGAGGCGGAGGCGGTGGCCGGCGACTGTGGAGCGGCGGCGAGGACGAGAGGGAGAGCCGGAGAGGGAGAGAAGAGAGAGGGACAGAAAAATCATCGAAATCCTCCACCGCCTCCAGAGATCCGTTGCCGCTGTGCGTCGCGGTGGTGGTGGTTCGCTGTGCGGCGGAGGCGGAAGCGGTGGCCGGCGACTGTGGAGCGGCGGCGAGGACGAGAGGGAGAGGAAGAGCCGGAGAGGGAAAGAAGAGAGAGGGAGAGAAAAATCGTCGAAATCCTCCACCGCGCGCCTCCAGAGATCCGCTGTCGCTGTGCGTCGCGGTGGTGGTGGTTCGCTGTGCGGCGGAGGCGGTGACCGGCGACTGTGGAGCGGCGGCGAGGACGAGAGGGAGAGGGAGTGCCGGAGAGGGAGAGAAGAGAGAGAGAGAAGAGAGAGAAAATGAGTGTACAATAGAGAGAGAAGAGAGAGGGTGAGAAAAATGGCTACTTTTTAATTTTTTATTGTTAGGGGTAATTTTGTACTTTTACACAAAAACTAGCCATTTTTTAATCTTTTAATTTCATAGGCTAAAATTTAATTTTACAATATCAAAGTGGCCACTTTTATATATTACCTCTTAATATAAATAAATATAAAAACATACTGAAAATTTGATAAATCTAAATCGATCTAAATCGTATTTGAAAATCTATTTTAATATACATACATATATATATATATATATATATATATATATATTAATATAAAATTTACTTAAAAAATTATGTTTAATTTAAAGAGTTCTAAAATGAATAAATATAAGTTTCATTTTTCTAGTTGCATTAAATTGTTATAATAAAAAAAATAGAAAATATGAAAAATGAATGGAGAATGAACCGTATAATTAAAAGAAATTAGAAAAGAGAAAGGAGAGATAAAAGATGGGAGAGAGAAAATTAATTTTGTAACTTTAATTGATAATAACTTATTTGTTTTAAATTTATTTTTTGTAATTTTTATATCAAATTAAAGATCTTTTCGTTATCTTTAATTTAACATCATGTTGACTATCTTTTTATTAATCAAAGTTGACGATTTTTATAAAAGAATCAACAAAAAAGAAAAATAAGGAGAGGGAAATTTTGATGAGAAAAAATAGTTGAGAAGAATTTGTGATTATATTGTCAACAAGTTTACATATGAATTTACTCGTACAAGAACTAAGAGGTTATGAGTTAAGATCCTACCATCCACGATCTCCTCGACTGGAACGAAATAGATACCATCCAATCATCTCAATGGAGATCAAACTTTTTTGAGAATAATAATCAACACAACAAATATATGATCAAAAAATGCTCAAGTTATTATACAACTAACTAGCTTACAACCTCTCCAACCCCAGGAAAGGAGAAAAACATTCATTAACCAGACAACTAAGAAAAATATCAATATCTATGAAAGTTTCTACTGAAAAAACAATGCAGCCTTGATTGATCAGTGAAGAGATGTCGAGAACTTACCAGAAAATCGACGTTGATGATCACTATCACTCTCCACATCAGTCTGGATTCTCATATTGTCTGGAAGAAGCTACTCTTGATCAAGATATTCCCTTACTTGAAATGGTCTTGATGGATGATTGCAACGTATTCATTTTGCAGGCCGTCACTGTCTTTCTGTTTCCATATCTCGCCATTCGCGTGGACTACCCAAGATATTTGTGGAGAAAGCACGGAATAATCTGCAAGATGTCAAGCTAGAGTAGTCAAATATCTTCTCCTAGAGGCTTTTGGGATCTTGAAAATTAATATAGTGTGTGTTAACATATCAAGAATCTGTGTATTGGATGTTTTCTGGCTGCCATTCTCTCATTCTAGACTTTTAGTAATCAGATATCACATGCAGAACATAACTGACACAATCTGCTCCACAACCGGAATATTAGGCTCTGATAGGAGATCACCATCCTAGTATAGAAAGGGTAATACCATTTTTCTAGCCCAAAGGATGCGCTTTCTGAAGAAAAAAAATGCCCGACCTTTCGATAATGATTGGAAAAGTGAGCCCGTCCCAAATTTGAAAACGAAGTCAATTTGGAATCAAGAAATTGGTAGAGTAACTACTTATATTTAAGGCAAAACGTAGGTTGATTCCTTGATGGGTTTTTATATAGTTTTGGATACAACTGATTCTATTTAAGTGTATTGCAAAACCCAATCCCACCAAGCAGGATAAAATTTTGGACATCAAACTTTGAACATGCTTAGCTTGCAATGATTCACATAAATTAGTGTGCTGGAGGGGGGGGGGGGGGGGGGGGGGGGGGGGGGGGTGGTAGACGTGGTGAAAGTGGTAGTTATTCCTAATTACCTCTAGTTAGCTGTTTCATCGGATCTCTTGTATTGTGCAAAACCATGGTACCCGAAAGCACTGTGATAAATCCACAGAGAACGGAGACGATGCTACTAGCACTCTGACCGGACCAATCCTGGAGTAGGAGAAACTACTTAGAGTTTTAACCAAAAAAATAACTACACTGCAACACTACAAATACCTTGAACATGATGGCACTGGCAGCAATCGTAAGTGATGTGAACATGGCATAATAAATTGGAGATACGACAGCAGTGTTAAATGTGTCCAGAGCCTGGAAATAAGCCATGATTGTCCATAAAACTAAGCCTAATTCAGAGTTATGTCACGAGATCACAGAACAGGCCACAAAAATTTATATCCTTGTGCATGAATGAGAAAAAAAAATACTGGAATTCAAAGGAAGGGACATACCAACCTTGTTTAAGTAGTTCAATTGAGTAATAACGCATGTAGCTGCCACCATGGCAAATACCCAGGACTTGAAGTGGGCTACCTGGCTACTGCCCTCCAATGTGAGCTTTATAGCGATGCCTAGTGCTTTAACACTCATGACCTGCAATGAAATAGAATCAGTCGGAGAAACAAGATTCAATCAACCATGATTTGCCTGGATGTGTTGATATTTATATGAACAAGGCAAAAGCAAGGACATGTACTTACAGTTAAGGATCCAATTACAGAACAAACTCCGATGTAAATCATGATGTTTGTCTGTCCATAGCGTGGTTCGCAATACAACACAAGTGCCAACACCACAGCTACTGCTGAAGCCACGTACAAAAGAAAAGCTGGACCAAGAAACCATACAAAGTATACAGATACCCTTTCTCCTTTTCTTTTTTCACCCTCGTTCCACCAATACAGAAAGAAAAAAGAAAATCAAAGCAGCAGCTGTTAAAGCACATAGGCTCACCTGGCTGTACTGCCAATTCCCAGATTTCTTCGACTGAGCTGATAGCATGTTCACCAGGTGCATGAAGCACAATAACTGTAGAACCTACTATACATAAAACGCATCCCAAGATTCCTAACTTCCTCAAGGTCTCTTTCAGTAAGAAATGAGCTAAAACAGCACTATCAACGAAAAAAATGCTTGTTTATTTTTTTGTTAGTATTACTGTCAACTAGATATAGATGGGATAAAACACCTGCTAACCTGACGATTATACTTAATGCTCCAAGTGGTGTAACAAGGACAGCGGGGGCATACATATAAGCAACAAAATTGGCAAACTCCCCAATGACCACTAAGAAAATCAGAACTTTAGTATGAGTCATAGAAACAGCATGATCATTTTGTCTATATGAAATAAGCAATCCTTACTCGTAAACATTCCAATCCACCAAAGTGGTTCGAGCAAGTATCCATATCCTCCAGAGCCTTCAATTGAGGAATAGACAATCATAAAAAATTGTGACAAAATAACAGCTTTAGACATTAATGTGTATAAGTTTATCTCCGAAAACAAAAAAAATTAAGATCATTATATCTAACCAAAACCACTAAAATGAGACCCCAATAGGATGGCCTAGTGGATGTAGCGATGGGTGCTTGAAACAGGGGTCTCAAATTTGAATTTTCACGTATGCACCACTAGGTTGATCACATCACACAAGGCCAGTGCAATTTACCCTCCCATGTGGTTTAAAGGCTATATGCCTACGTGGTGCAGACCTTTCAGTGATGGCTGAAATTTCCTTTGACGGGGGGAAGAACATTGAGAAGAATATCAGCATGGCTAGTTCACTCACCCGAACATTGCTCTAGAATGAGTGGCATAAAAACTTAAAGTATGCTCCGTTTCGTAATGTCTCATACATTCTCTGATTTATAGTCTCATTTAGAGTCCAATGTACTTCACTGAAGCACATTCTTTTCCTTTTTCAAGTACATATTCCTCATTAAATTTCTATATCCAGAAACATATAATTCCGAAGCTGGCAAGTTACCCACTTGCTCAGGAAACCACATAAGGCTTGCAAAATCAGTCTCTCTTGTTTCCCCTTTAAGCTATTAGAACTAAACTCAGTAAAATCCGATCAAGATAATCACAATGTTGATTACAAGAGCACTCTACCTTTTCATCTCTAGAAGAACAATATCCTAAAAAATTCTACTTTCTCCTAAGAATCGAAACGACAAAACGAACTCAAATTACCCAAAAATGATCGGAACAAAGTGACACATACCAGCTCGAGAGCCCAACGCGCCAGCTCTCAGTAAACCCTTCTTCTTGATGATGAAGCTGGATCCAATAAACGCGCTCGATCCCACAGCTAATCCAAACCCAATTAGATTATCCTTAAACATCGATCGAAATCCGGTGGTAGTAATAATAATCCTTGTTTATATTCCTCCGAAATTTAATGCTCATTTGATGCGCTCTTTACTCTCCCAGACTTGATTTTCCGAAAACAAATGCACCGATCACGAATAAAACGAGCTGCAGAAATGCTAGGGCAGTAAATTTGGGGAGGATTTCATGTATGAATACGTACAGATTGCTCGAGTTTCCTTCATCTGTGAGTGTGAGTGTGAGTATGTGTAAAGGGTCAACTTTGAGTAGACGATTTTTGATTGGGTGGTTTTTGTATTTGGGATCTAGGGATTTGGAATTGGAGGGAATTTATTACAGTTTAATCTTACTCATTATTTTTTTTTAATTAGCTGGATACTTTGGGTGGAAAAAAAATTAGATGAAGATTCAGTATATATATGAATTCCGATTTTTCTAATTATTTAAAAAATAACTGAAAAAATGTTTATAATTCTTACATTAATTTAATTAAAAAAAATCAAAACAATACTTTCTATTCTTAGATTGTCGTCTAAATTATTCAGATCGTAAATTTATAATTTTCAACTTTTTAAGTTCTGGATTTGATATTTTCAACTGGAATTTTATTTGAACAGTTGACATTTAATAGTATTATTCAGATTCATCATTAATTATTATTGAGATCATCAAATTTACAAATAACATAAGAGCTCAATTTATTTCTTTGTACTCCTGCTTTTTAGAAAAAGTTAATTTAGTCCCTATTGGATTAATTCAATTTTCAAATACAATAATGCTATTTAGACAAAATTTGTCCGGACAAACATGATTAAATATTTTATAAATAAATTTATTTAAATTTTTTGGTTCAAAATAAAAATGAATTTAGCAAGTTTTATTATTTTCTTCATATTGTAATTTTTTGTAATTTTTAATAACTTTTTTTAATTTTTATTATTTTTAAAGTATAAAAACTACAAAAAAAATAACAAAAATGTTGAAAAATTAAAAGAAAAACTACAATAGGGATAAAACAATAAAACTAACTAAATCCTTTTTAATCTTGAACCAAAAATTTTAAATATATTAATTTTTAAGAGTTTTTAATCTTTTTTTGTCCGAATAAATTTTATCCAAATAGCACTACTCAAATATTCTAAAATAAAATCACGAGCATTATAGTCAACGACATTCCTCCTTTTTATAAATGTGAAAGACAAGGGTACAATTTTCAGTCCCTCACTTCAAAAAAATATCTTGAAACCTGTCCACAATTTTACTCACAAATAAATTCAAGAGTGGTTCCTCATTTTGTTTACTATGGCCATTATTTCAGAAAAATTTTGTTAATAAACTTACTGTTTTTATCCTTTGCCCCATTTAATTAGAAACTCTCGATTTAGTTAGTCAAATAAAAATAGAGCCCACAAAATAAAACTACCCTTGGTTTTTGGATCAGTTTTTGCCTTGGATAAACTGAAATAAGCCCAGTTAGGGCCTGTTTTGTAGATATTCTCGATTGTTTAGCCCAAGCTTAGATGGGCCACATTCATTTACCCAATCCTGGCAAGCAATGTAGGCGGCTTGTTTTGTAGAAGCTGATAGAATATCCATATATTTAAGTCATGCGTTTTGTAGGCTTCTATGTGGGTAATGACAGTAATCAAATTTACCATATTGTCCCTATTTTATTTTGGCAAATTACCAGCGTATCCTCTCCCATTACGCAGATTATTTCTAGCGGGAAACAAGTCTAGGGTTACTCAAATTGGGAGGGATTTTAGTGCTGAGGGATTTTCGTTTCTCTGAAGCTTTGGAGCGAAAACTGGAAGCGCTGCTACAACGGAAGGGGAATCAATCAACAAGCGGAGAATATTCGGTACAATCATCCTTCATGACCATGAGTGAGACGCAGCAAGGTAATAATGCCGATGAATATGACAAATTTTTTTTGTGGTTATCTGGAGAATGGTTCGATTCAACGTGTTCTATACTTGAAATTGCTATTTTCTTTGCCATTAGTTAATTGTTCATTTGTACTTGTACCTTGCTATTTTGTTTGTGGGTTGGTTGATTATTGTTTTATACTTCAGATCGAAACAGAAAATGTAGTGTAATTGCTAAAGTTTTCTTCTTGGATTGGTTAATTGCTAAAGTTTGTGAAATGTAATATGGAGAATCTTATTTGTGGGTCGGCTGTATTATGGTTATGCAGGCAGTAGCGATGTTTCTCGTGGGATGGCATCTAAGCCGGAGAAGACTCGCCGAAGCTGGACGAGTAGGGAGGAGGAGATGTTGTTGGCGTCACTGAAGGAACTAGTTGCTCAAGGATGGAAGGCTGACAATGGGTTTCGGGCGGGCTACCTTCTAAAGCTGGAGGAGGCGATGCGCAAGGAATTTATCGGGACTGACATCAAAGGAATGCCACATATCAATTCCAAAATAAGCGCGTGGAAAAAGAGCTATAACTCCCTGTTGACTGCCCTTGATGTTAGTGGTGTTGGGTTCAATGCGAAGGGGACCTTCATGCTAGATTGCGACAATGATCAGTGGGAGCAGATTTTAAAGGTTAGATTATGTTGTGTAAGAAATTGTTGTTAATTTATTTACAGAGCGCAAGATAATTTGGTATAACAGTTATTTGGGTAAAATATGCAGAATGATCGGAATGCAAGTAAGATGCGCTTCAAGAGCTGGCCAATGCTTGAGGGATGGAAAGAAGTTTTTGGTAAAGATCGTGCAAATGGGACTGGAGCAGAGGATATTATGGAGGCAATGCATACCATGTATCAAGCTGATAATCTGGCCAAGGGAGGTGATCATCTTGGGCAGCAAGGTGGAGATGGCTTTAACCATGATGTCCCCGAAGAGGAAACAGCCAGTGTTGATGGCGAAGATAGTGTTTGCTTTGATGCCAAGAAGTCTGCATCGGCTAAAAAAACTGGAAAAAAATGTAAGGCATCCGCAGGCGACGAAATGAATGGGGTGTACGCCTGGCTCGGAGAGATTAGTCGTGATACGAAGGAGCGGCTGGAGAACCTGTCAACCCGCATTGGCTATGAGTTCGATCTCGGTCAGGCAAGGCAGCACGTGTACGAGCAGCTTGGTAAGATCCCCGGACTGGATATGAATGAGAAATTTGATGTTTGTGAAAACTTGGCGGACAAGGTGCAGCGCCTTGAGATCTTCCTCGGGCTGCCTGACGATGCAAAGATTCATTACGTGGCTCGACTTCTCGCCACTCATCGCAATCAGCCCCACTTCCCATGAAGTATCGAACCCCTTTGTTAGTATTTTGTGAGATCTTGTTGCATCCAAACTTCTCTATATAGGATCCAAGGTCCTTTTTGGCTTGTGAATAGTTGGTTAAAGGTCTGTAATTATATTGCAAGTGGTAGATGGTTGGTTTGCTATTATCTATTAGACTATATGCTATGTATTGGAATATGAATGTGTGGATTTGCCTATCTATTGGAGTTTGTTCTTGTCCATTTACTGATATCTGTCTCCATGATGAATGGCATCTCTCCCTCTAAAATTTACTTCTTATTCAGTCCACGATTTTCATTAGTGCAGCCATTCTAGTGACCTCTGTTCATTAGCTTGATGCGGTGATAGTTTGTTCAATTTGCTTATCTGTTAGCATTATCTGTTATGGATGAATGTTTTCTCAAAGGGTTGAATCAAGGCTCGTTGTAGGTCACAGAAAGTGCCAAGATCTCAGCTGAAAGAAAATTTACACATAACTCTGAAATCCACTGCATGAATGAAGGCAAAACCTAATCACTGCTACTTCTATTACATAATTTTTATTATAAGATTTATAACAAGAATCTAAATTCATATTTCATCAAATTCAAGCCACTAGCATGTCCACTCTAATACACCAAGTTTCCAACCTCAAATCCAAAAGTGAAAACTCCATATATGCAAGCATCAAGATATTGAGAAGCCATCAACAAATATAGATTCATAAGTTCAAGCTTACACCAACACCAATATTACTTTTAATTATTCATATATTGCTGCCACATTGAATGAGCGAGCTCGTCCCTCGCTGCATTCCACACAGGTGATGGATCAACACTATCCACGACCTCTCCATGATCCGGTTCAAGTTCAGCAGCCTCTGGGAATAGCCCATCGAACTGTTGTTCGATTGGATCTACTACCATCTCCCCCCGAATGAAATTGTGCAAGACAAAACAGGCCATTATCAATCTAATCTGGATTTTAATGGGATAGTAAGATGCGCTACGTAATATTCCCCATCTCATTTTCATCACGCCAAACACCCGCTCGATTGCATTGCGAGCCTTTGCATGTCTTAGATTGAATAGTTCTTTCGGGTTTTGGGGTCTTGCTGCCATTGGGCCCCATTCTTTTAGGTGGTATCGAACCCCTTTGTACGGTGCTAGGAAGCCCTCACAATTGGCATACCCATTATCGCACAAGTAGTAATTTCCTATTTCAAAAAAGAAAAAACCAACAAGTTACCACATTGGATTTCAACATAAGAAGGGAATATAAAAAAACATACCCTTTGGGACACGCAGCCCGTAGGGCCTACTCAATGAATCGCGTAGAATACGCGAATCGGCTGCCGAGCCCTCCCAACCTGGCAGCACATATGTAAACTTGAGATTTCTATCGCAAACAGCCAAAGTGTTAGTCGATATATGACCCTTCCGTGTCCTATATCGTGGCTTGTCTTCGTTAGATACCATCACATCGATGTACGTACCATCCAAAGCTCCCAAACAACCCTATCAAGCAAAAACACAAATAACATACTAGATCATCAACTGTCAGTTAAAAAAATACAGTTACTCTATACATGTTAACCATAAAAACCTCTCAAACTTACATTAAACCATTTCCAACGGCTGTCGTTGCATTCCTCCGTGACAGGAACGAACAGCAATAGGTGGAGTGAGAGCACAGCCTTAAGGACCACATGGATATACCTAGAGATCGTATAGCCCGACCTCCAAAAATCAAAGCGAACGACCCTATTTTTTTTATGGTGCGCGAGAACGGATAGGAACATAGCCACCTGCTCCTCAACACTAACGTATCTACCATCTTTTAGACCTTCCAATTGTTTTAACAGTTGGCACAGACGCCCAAAAGTGTTTCGATCCATGCGTAAATTTGAAATACAATCAACATCACTAACATTAACAAGCCTACTCATATGTTTTACTTGATCGGGAATACGAGCCAGGAAAGTGTAAGGCCCGGGTCCTAAACAACGGTTCCTTTTTCTCGACTTATTTCTTACTAATTCACCAAACACAACAATGATTTGCAGCAATAGCTGGTGTACAACCTCCTCTACCATTGCATAGACATAAGCATTTAATTGGCGGCGAGATGGCATAGTTACATGCAAATTTCCTAATATGCAATATGTAAGAGTTCACATCAATAGAAGTATAAAACATAGCTAAATTGGAAAAGACTTGTTGTAGCATTACTATGCGATCTTCTTAGAAAACAGAAACGAAACAGAGACTTTGATTGCTAACTCAAACTGTTGAAAGAAAATCAGTAAAGTAGAGCATAATTGTGCTAACTCAAACTGTTGAAAGAATCAATATGCACGATCATCACTATAAGTAGCTTGCCCAGATCTCACGCAAATACAGAAAGATGAGCATGCACTAAGGTAAATGTGATATAGAGACCTGGGAATAGGACCTAATAAAAGAAAGATTGCTAGAGTCGTTCAGATTATATCAACAACAGCAACCGAACAGTTATGTCAATTTCTGACTTCTCTTCTTGATTTGACATAGATTGCGAGTGTTACTTAAGTAATTATTTTTCTCCGTGAATGTAAAAAGAAAAGATAGAGTTCAACTGATCGGAAAGGATGAATTTTTTATCATTCGCTTCTCAGCAATTTAAAACCGACGACTATTGAGTCCTTATTCATTCACTACACCACCCATTTTAATTCCATAGATGAATAACAATCAGATCTAAGATATTTAAATAGCACACCATAGATTACCATCAATTTTGATGTTCGGAGTTCCAAGATCCTCACGAAAAACATAGAAAGAAAATGGGTATGGGGTTCGATTTCAAAATACATATAACCCACTGTCAATATGCTGCAATCCTAGAACAAAATACTCAAAATGTGAAAAAAAAACCCTAAAAATCGAAAATGGGTTCAGAACAATGAATCTTCAATGGAGTTCTCCAATAAAAAAACATCAACAATCAAATTTCAGTTCGATGTTATACGAACCTTTTCGCTGCAACTTCAAAATGTGTGGTGTCCCTGCTTACGTCTGGATGAAGAACACACTGCTCAGGAACCGCGAAGGAAATGAAAGAGGGAAATGGTGATTTGCTTTATTTTGAAGGGCTAATTGCCTGTAAATTCCTAACGTTTCCACGGAATTGGTTTTTGCACCTTTTTTTATTTTTCTTCTTTTAAATACCTAACCTTTCCTTTTTGTCTGGTTTTTGTCCGATGACCGGTTTTTTTTCACGCCGGCGCCGGAATTGATTATGTGGCAGCCGGAATTAACACTGTGGCAGCCGGAAATTGACACCTAGGCTTATTATTGACATGTGGAAAAAAAATAATAAAAAAAAACAAAAAAAAACACACACATCATCATCTTCCCCAATCTCCCCCACCCCCAAACCCTAATCTCCCTTCCCCCACCCACCGCCGCCACCCTCAGCCGTCGGCGACGGCGACGGCGCCCGCCGCCCCCTTCCCCCACCCACCGCCGCCACCCTCAGCCGTCGGCGACGGCGCTCGCCGTCCCCCTCCCCCTCCCCTTCCCCACCTCGGCGCCCCTCCCTCTCCCCACCTCGCTGCCTCCCTCCCCTTCCCCACCTCGGCGCCCATCCTCCTCCCCACCTCGACAGCGCGGCGGACGAGCTCCAGGGCTCGGCGGCGACGTCAGCCAAAATACAATCTCAAATTTCTTTTCAGACATCCCCAAGAATCAACTACACACCAAGAACACACGCAGAAAGAAAGTGCAGCGAAATTAAAGAACGCGGCGGTGCGCGGAATTAAAGAACGCGGCGGCGGCGACGACGATTTAACAGATATTCTAGGGCTTTTCTCCCCGCGGCGGCGATTTAACAGAAGTCGTCGAATCCACCGGAAATTTCAGGGCAGCGGCGTGGCGATTTAACAAATAGAAACTAGGGGTCTTCTCCCTGCGACTGGCGCCGCTGTCAGCCACGGCCGCCGCCTCGCCATCCCTTCTCTCCTCGCCTCTGCTCTCTCTCTCCCAACGCACACACACAGACGGCCGCCTCTGATGCCCCTCGTCCCTCGCCCTCAAACTTCATTTTCCCGCGTCAATAGTCAACAGACCACCATCGTCGTTTGATTTCCGGAGGAGAGGTGGCGGTGCCGGCGTCTGGTGGCGTGTGGTGGCGGCAGCGGGTGGGAGGGAGAGGGGAGGAAGGGGGAAGAAGATGGTGTCACGATGGGGATTTTGTTTTGTTTTTTGTTTTTTGTTTTTTTTTTTGTTTTTTTTATTCCACATGTCAATAATAAGCCTAAGTGTCAATTTCCGGTTGCCACAGTGTTAATTCCGGCTGCCACATAATCAATTCCGGCGCCGGCGTGAAAAAAAACCGGTCATCGGACAAAAACCAGACAAAAAGGAAAGGTTAAGTATTTAAAAGAAGAAAAATAAAAAAAGGTGCAAAAACCAATTCCGTGGAAACGTTAGGAATTTACAGGCAATTAGCCCTATTTTGAATGACAATTTTGGGGGTAGAATTGTAATGAATAAAAATATGATGGAGCACTGTAGCATTCTTGTAATTGGATCAGAGGCTCTCCCCCGTTTTTAGATTAGAGGCGGAATAGTGGTTTTTAATGCGGGCCGCATTTTTTTAACGGGCCAGACTGCTACGAAAAATGTCTACAAAACAGATAAAAATGAGTGAGTTAGGCAACCAATATGGGCTCTACAACCCTACAAAACAGGCCCTTACAGTTTTGGGATCCAAAATGGATTAGACCCATGAAAAGAAGCCCGGGTGCATGTGATTATTTCACAAACTTTTAGGTGTGGTAATATCAATATGGTTATTCTGCCGGAGCTTTTATCATACTTAATTAATTTTAATCGCCACATTTAATCAAAATTGAGTTTTTAATCAACATTTCAAGAGTTAACAGGCATTATTTATGGTAATCTAACCGTTGGATCGACTTCATTTAACAGGCAATATTTCAAGTTTTCAACATATTGTGTAAGTCTAGCTAGGTAATCTAACCATTGATTTATGGAAATATAACAAAATTGATTTGAGTATTTTCAAAGTTCATTGTTTGAGTGGTCTTCATATGTTGTCAATTTCGTCATCATTGGGTTGTTGAGTACTTTAGTCAGGAATTGGCCCGACAAAGTTAGAACTTCACCTGATAATTCGAGTCGTAATTTCGAACCTCTAATAATCAAAATCGACAATACAAGAATAAATATATTTCAAAGATTTCAATCAATTCTAAATTTAGTCATCAGACATCTGATCAATGTCTAAACCTCAACTCTTATATCAAAACATTTGGATCTTATTGAAATGTTTTAGAAGTTTAATTTATTTTACACTCGAGAAGTACTTGTGGTTAATTTATGTTCCTTATTGGTTTGATGAATGTACTTATTCAAAAGTTTATTAAGTTTAGCCGTCATAGGTCTAATATAAATTTTTGGATAAAAGCACACAAAATATTTAATAACCAACATGCAAGGTTTAAGAGACTAGCAACTTTAATTTGCAAATCTAATAATTTTATAATTGAATTATTATGCGCCTAGAGATCACTTTTTCGGATTATATCCAAAGAAACCCCACCATTAAACTAACACTAATTATAGGTTCCAACATTAATTATTATGTTTATTAGAGGATATGATAATTGGCCTAGAAAAATAAATATAATCGGAAAGGTCAATGATTTGCAATAAAAGTTAGCAATTGGAACCGATACATTTTGGGAAAGTTGATTAACAAATACTTTAAGATGCCAAACTTAAAAAGGTATGCTTTAGTCATTCACTTTCTTTCATGCACCAACTAATTAGTATTTTATTATCAAAGTTATGACTTTTAACCGAAATAAAGTTTGTTCCATTGATTTCTAAATAATTATTTTGTGCCTATTGTAAGATGCTCGTCCTTAATATTTTAGCATATGTTCCATTCCAAACCTAGCTAGCCATAGTAATCTTTTTATTACATTATATAATACTTGTCACGCAGCAAAATTTAGGTCCAATTTATATTGCTAAAAATAGTAAAATTACGAAGGAACATTTATCACTCGTCCAATGAATAAAAAAACTGGACATTAGAATTATTTTATTTAAAAAAAAAAAAAAAAAAAAAAAAACGAGTGATTTAAATACAATAAAACGAAAGGGCGAAAAAAAAAACGAGAGGGCAGAATGTGGTATATTTAACGCCGAGAAAGTGATTAGGATGTGACGAATTCGTCTGCTTTAATTTCATTTTAAACATAAACAGTTCCTCAAAAAGGGTCTTTATGTTATGAATATCTTTGCTTTAACAAAAAGAAAGTATATTTTTCATGAGATCTTCTTTAAATGATAAGAAGGTACATAAACTCGAGCTTTTGGATTTCATACTCATTGAATATTATAATATGATCGATTTTTAATTTTCCACGTCAATTTTGGAATCGGTACAAAAATTTATTAACTTTATAATGAGGTGGGCTTGGATGCAATCGAGTTGCATTCGCACTCAAACTCTTACCTGCATCTTCACCCGACCCGTATCCTGACTCGAATCGAGTAAATAACATTATGTGATTATGCAAATGACACTACATGTAATTGACATTATTCGATAAAACAAATGTTATTGTGTATAAATGACACTATAACATTGTAAGTGACACTGTGTATAATTGACACTATTCGATTATACAAATAATACTATTTGATTATACAAATGACACTATAATATTAAAATATTATAGTGTTATTGTATAACCAAATAGTATCAATTATAGACCGTGTTATTTGTATAACCGAATAGTGTTATTTACATAATTTACACTACAAGAAAAGCTATCGGACACCGACGGAATTACCGACGGAATTAATTCCGTTACAAAATAACGACCGAATAACGACGGATTAACGACGGAAATACTCTTTCATACATAGCGACGGATTTACCGACGGATTTACCGACGGGTGTTGGCGGGAATCTTTCCCGCTAAATTACCGACGGAATTACCGACGGATCCCCGATGGAAAATTACCGACGGAAAGTTTTCCGTTGTTATTTCTTTTTTTTAATTTCCGCGATTTTAAAAATTGCAGATAGCAACGGACAATTCCGTTGCTATTTACCGACGGACGATATTCCGTTGCTAATAATTATTTTAAATAACCGAAAATATTTATTTTAAAAATAACAACGGAATTCACGTCCGTTGCTAAATAGAAACGGAATTTTCCGTTTCTATTCCGTTGCTAATAATTATTTTAAATAACCGAAAATATTTATTTTAAACATAACAACGGAATTCACGTCCGTTGCTAAATAGCAACGGAAGTTTCCGTTGCTATTGCGTTGCTAATAATTAATTCAAATAACCGAAAATATTTATTTTAAAAATAACAACGGAATTCAAGTCCGTTGCTAACTAGCAACGGAATTCACGTCCGTTGCTAAATAGTAACGGAATTGTCCGTTGCTATTCCGTTGCTAATAATTAATTCAAATAACCGAAAATATTTATTTTAAAAATAACAACGGAATTCAAGTCCGTTGCTAAATAGCAACGGAATTCACGCCCGTTGCTAAATAGTAACGGAATTGTCCGTTGCTATTCCATTGTTAATAATTAATTCAAATAACCGAAAATATTTATTTTAAAAATAACAACGGAAATTACGTCCGTTGCTAAATAGCAACGGAATTTTCCGTTGCTATTCCGTTGCTGAGCCCTAAAAATAAGGTGAATGAACCGCGCCTCCTCCTTCATTTTTTCAACACAACTTTCACTTCTATTTCTCAAAATTCCCAAATTTCCCCCTCCGATTCCCCATTTCCGGCGACTCCCGCTGCTTGCTCCCCTCCGGCGACTCGTCCACGCCGCCGTTTCCACCGCGCCCCTGCTCGCCCCGCCTCGCTCCGCCCCGCGCCGCTCCGCGCCCTGCGCTGCTGCCCGCCCCGCGCCTCGCCGCTGGTCGCCCCGCCTCGCGCCGCTGCCGCCCTGCGCCGCTGCTCGCCCCGCTGCCCGTCCCACGCCGCGCTGCTGCCCGCCTCGCTCCGCCCCGCGCCGCTCCGCGCCCTGCGCTGCTGCCCGCCCCGCGCCTCGCCGCTGGTCGCCCCGCCTCGCGCCGCTGCCGCCCTGCGCCGCTGCTCGCCCCGCTGCCCGTCCCGCGCCGCTGCCGCCCTGCGCCGCTGCTCGCCCCGCCCTGCGCCGCTGCCCGTCCCACGCCGCGCTGCTGCTCGCCCCGCCCCTCCCTGGCGCCGTGTCCTCTGCTGCCAGCGCCGGATTCCTCCGCCGCCACCGGTCCTCCTCCTCCGCGGCCACCGGTCCTCTTCCTCCGCTGCCTGCGTCCGTCGGATTGCTCCATAGGTTTGTAATTTTTTTTTAATTTCCATTAATTATTTGAAAAATCCTATTATGTTTTATTGTAAATTTTGTATTAATATTCTGTAAAAATATATCTTTCTCTACTTTACTTTTTAAACTAATCACCATAAATTAATTTATGAGAATTCTGAATAATATTACTCACAATATCACATAAAATTGCTAAGTTTTTGGCGTTCATCGTACTCCTTTTTATATTTGTAAATAACATTTTTTTTTAGTCGGATTGTAATTGACATATTGTATGATGGAATGAAGATAATATATATATATATCTAACTTGATTCCTCATAATCAGAAGATTTGGAATTAAAATAGAAAAATAAACTTGATTGAATTATAGTATTCTCTGTAATTTCTGTATGCTTAAAACTTGAAGGATTTCTGTTGGTATTCTCCACTGTTGTATTTAGAATGCAGTGTATGTCTGCTTTTCTCTCTCTTTTGCTCTTTTCCTCTTTCTGGGCATGTGAGGTATTAGGAAAAAAAACTTCTTTGGCTCATGATTCTGATTTTTTAGGTTGAATATGGCATTTATGCTAGGAGTGGCGACTATTTTTTTTCCTCTACATTGTTTTACATGTGGAAGTCATTAACAGCAATTTTGCCCTTAAATGTTTGTTGCTTCAACTTGTGTGAGTGATGTTCTTTTCATTTAAAATAGGTTATTAGTATTGTACCCTCTTTAGAAGATGATCCATGGAAGAGCAGGGGTTACTATCTGAGGGTTTCAGATTCAGTGCATTCGGCCTATGTGTCGGTATCCGATGAAGATGTGGAGTTGATACTGAGTGACATGGTCCAGCTGGGGCAGTTCATCTACGTGACTTGGCTCGATTACGGCTCCCCTGTCCCGGTGCTACGTGGCATCAAACCGAACACCAAGAGGCGGCCTTGTGTGGGTGATCCTAAGGATTTGATTTCTAGTGATTTCTTGAATGCCAAGAAAGTGGAAACTAGGACAAAATCCAAGGGGAAAGTCAAAAAAGTGGTAGGGAGCGAAGAGGGAAGTCTCAGAAGGCTCTCTTTTGGAAATGGCAAGGTTGGAGGAGGTATGGAGAGTAGAAGAATGAGCTTGGATTCAGCACGACGAGGATGGAATTCTAGTGTTCAGAATAAAAATGGCGGGAAAGGTTCATCAAAGTCTAAACCAAAAGACACTTCTTCACCTTCACATTCTGTAAGTTTGTTTTTCATTATATTAATGCACATATTGATTGTTTTCTTGGTAATGACTGAAAGTTGTGTAGTCCTCGTTTTATTTTATTTGAGTTCTTAGTGAAACATGCTTGGTTTTAAGGTTAAACAATGTCTGAACGTAGTAAGGTGATTGCTGAAACTGGTTGCTCGAATCTTGTCCATCAAAGAATGTTAACTGGTTGCTCCATGGTTCTAACTATGGCATTGGCAGATTGCATTCTATTGTTTCCTTCATTGTTGAATTAACTGATTTGAGAGTTCTGGATTGCAGAGGAGTCATAGTTAAATTAGTTAAGATGTCATTTTTTTTTTCTTTCTTCTAAGATATTTTGTGTAAATTTTTGTTTGTTGGATAGGCTGAAGTAGATTGTTTTGGAGTAAGGATTGTTGACACAGAAATAGATACAGCCACTGGAAAATGGTAAATATAAGCAGTAAAGACTAATAAGACACTAAATTACAGGGCCCTCTTGTCGATCCTCAACGATTTATGGACGTGGAGCAGCAATTACAGGATGCATTAGTGGAGATAGCACGTCAAAAGGAGGAGATGAGGCAGAAAGATGAGCAGACCGATGCTCGATTTCAGGCTCAGCAGCGTATGTTCGAGGAGATATTGGCTAGGCTTCCACCTGGACCCACTGGACCCACTCCACCCACTGGACCATCATCTTGATTATGTTGTGTTTTTGTATTTTGAATACTTGAATATTTCTATTATATATTTGTGAACATTTGAATATTTTGTTAAGTTATGACTATTCGAATGCTAATTTAAATTTCATTTGGTGTTTTCGATATTGATGGTTATATAGTTGAAAAGAAGCGTGTAACAGGACGTCGTTAAATTGTATAATGCAAATTAAAAAAAAATTGTATTAAAAAATACCGACGGAATTTAATTCCGTTGCTAATACCCGCACGAAAATTACCGACGGAATTTGATTCCGTTGCTAATACACGTACGAAAATTACCAACGGAATTTGATTCCGTTGCTAATACCCGCACGAAATTTACCGACGGAATTTGATTCCGTTGCTAATCGCGACGGAAAATTCCGTTGCTATTTCCGTCGGTAAATCTAGACGACGCCGTCGTTGTCCCCTCGCAGCCGACGGGCATTCCGTTGCTATTCCGTCGGTAATTTAGCAACGGATTTAATTTCCGTCGGTAAAAATTTTACCGACCATATTTTAAGCGACGTACGCGCGCCGTCGTTAATCCGTCGGTATTAGTATTTAGCAACGGAATTTTTGACTTTACCGACGGAATTTTCCGTCGGTAATCGGTCAGATTCTTGTAGTGTTAGATCATGATGCGGGTTCGAATCAGGATACGGATCTAAATCTGAGTCTGGGTGCGGGTCCAACCCGGCTGCACGGTGTAACCGATTGCACCCAAATATTTGTGCTTTATAATTATTGTAGTTTTATTATGATTGAAATTTTCGTCCAAAATAAAGTTGACGTAATAGTTCGGTGACATAAATCGTATGAGTTGACTTTAACGTGACACTACTCCAATTAAAACGGCATCTTTTTGGTTATGAAAATATATGTCATCGAGTTGCAACATCAACTTTAATTTTGGTGAAAATCTCATTTATGATAATTATTAATTTTGTGCATTTTTGTGCCAAGTTTGAAGTCGATATACAAAATTAAAAATCCATTAAAATTGATATATATTTTAACACCACTCGCCCCATATCATATACTTCTTCCTTTTTGATATTCTCGCATTTTTAACAATAAAAATATTAACACGTGTGAGATTTAAAACTTCGATTCGGTAGAACCACCAAATTGTCCCTTCACTTTTATACAAGTATTGTGGTCGTCACTGTACATACTGTACCCCAAGATATATTTTTATAAATTGATATAACTAGATAAAGCTTATAGTATAATTCCATTTATTTAATATTCAATATTATATTTATTCATCAATGGAACATTTTAGAGGGGGATTTTTTTTTTTTGTATTTCTCTTTTAATTTATGTGTATGGATGATGCTTGCAACAGTGAAGCAAATGGAAAAGAAGTACGAGAAAAATCCAATCTCTAAATATTGTCGAAATTGCAAATCACAACTTGAGCAAGAAAATGGGGTGATAGAGATATTATTTTTACTTTTTTAGTAACCTTCTTGTGATAATTTCCATAATCTGTGTATTGCTTTTCATTGATTTTCATCACTTTTTATGGTATTTATGGCAACTGCAAATAGCAGCGGCAAATACTGAACAAAGCCATAATCTCTCTCTCTCTCTCCCTCCCCCCATACATATGTATCTATCGCCGTCCCTTTTACTCCCATCGCTGTCTCTGTATAAAAAGTATTTCCCCTGTGCTTCAGTAGTTGCAGAGCTTTCCAAAAAATCCCATGTCACAATCGCCGCCATGAACGATTTTTCTCATAACTAAGGAAAACTGGTAAGCTAAACAATATATATAAATATATATGTATGTATACATATGTGTTTGTGTGTGTGTGTGTGTATGTAGTTATGTAGATAAATATCATAAATTCCTTTTTTCTCATAATCAAAATCCCCAAATCTAGAATTTTTTTTAGCAAGAAAGAGTAGTAGGTCGGTTTCATGGCAACTTTCTTATGTTATTTTTCCTTTTTTTTGTTTTTGTCTATCACCAAATCTTGAAAAATAAATAATAGTACTAATAAACATAGGATTTCTCTAAATCACAAACTCATGATCAAACATTCAACCTTGTTTGTTTGCAGTGTTTCTCAAGAAATGGCTGAGAAGAAAAGCTCCTCACAGGTGACACATTAATACGTTATGCAATTAAACCTTGTCTATTTTTTGCAATTTAGTGTTTGCTTATCTATTTTTTGTTGTAATTTATGTGAAATATTGTTTGAATTGTGTTTTGGAAAAAAGGTGGTTGATGAATTGAAGGAATTATGGGCAATGGCACTTCCAATAACTGCAATGAACTGTTTAGTGTATGTTAGGGCAGTTGTATCTGTGCTCTTCTTGGGCAGATTAGGCAGCCTAGAGCTAGCAGGTGGTGCTCTGAGCATCGGCTTCACGAACATCACCGGCTACTCCGTGCTAGTAGGGTTGGCCTCCGGCCTTGAGCCGGTGTGCAGCCAGGCCTACGGCTGCAAGAACTGGGACCTGCTCTCGGTGTCCCTGCACCGTATGATCGCCATACTGTTCTTGGCAATCGTCCCCATTAGCGTGCTTTGGATCAATCTTGAAACGATCATGATGTTCATGGGGCAAGACGGGGAGATTACTAGGATGGCCGCGACTTACTGTGTCTATTCGCTGCCGGATTTGTTGACAAACACCCTGTTGCAGCCCTTGAGGGTGTATTTGAGGTCACAGGGGGTGACCAAGCCCCAAATGTGGTGCACATTGCTGGCTGTGGCGTTCCACATCCCGTTGAATTATGGGCTCGTGGTTGTGATGGGGCTGGGGGTGCCGGGGGTGGCTATGGCCTCTGTGTTGACTAATCTGCACATGATGGTGCTGATGATGGGGTATGTGTGTATTTATGGGAGGTGGGAGTGGAGGTGGAAGGTGGCCGGAGATGGTGGTGGTGATGGTGATGGGATAGGCGCACTGCTTAAGCTTGCTGTCCCGAGCTGTATAGGGATATGCTTGGAGTGGTGGTGGTATGAAATTGTGACTGTCTTGGCAGGGTATTTGCCTAACCCTAAGCTCACGGTGGCCGCCACTGGGATTATAATCCAGACGACGAGCCTTATGTACACGGTCCCAATGGCGCTGGCCGGCTGCATCTCAGCTAGGGTTAGTAAGCTGCTCTGTTTACTCTGAACTCAATGTTCATTTGGCTTGTTATCTAATTTATGAACTCAATGTTGGTGGTGATTTGCAGGTAGGAAATGAGTTGGGAGCTGGGAAGCCACACAAGGCTAAGCTAGCAGCCATGGTTGCATTAGCATGTGCATTTGCAATAGGGCTCATGAATGTGGTTTGGACAGTGATATTCCGAGACAAATGGGGTGGCCTCTTCACAAAAGATGATGAGCTAAAGCTTCTCGTTGCGTCGGTCTTGCCGATCATAGGACTCTGTGAACTGGGCAATTGTCCGCAAACCACAGGCTGCGGGGTCCTACGTGGCATAGCGAGGCCGGTGGTGGGTGCCCACATCAATCTTGGTTCGTTTTACTTTGTGGGCACCCCCATAGCCGTTGGCCTGGCTTTTTGGCTCGGGATTGGGTTCCCGGGCCTGTGGCTAGGCCTGCTCTCGGCTCAGGCAGCCTGCGCTGCTTCGATCCTCTATGTCGTGTTGTATCGCACGAACTGGGGGGACGAGGCAGTGAAGGCCTCCAAGCTTAGTAGCTTAGAGATGGTCGATAAGGGTAGTGGTGAGGAAGAGAGGAAGGGATTCCTAGACATGGATAATGACAAGGGTGATGTTGTTTAGGGTATATAACTCGTTTCGATGCTGAATCCGATTGAAATCATATGGTAAAGCCACCCCATTTGATTGTATCATAAACTCATGTGAATTGTGTACGATAGCATCGGACAAAGGAGTAAAGCGAAATGGGAGAGTGGGGAATTGTGGGTTTTTTTTTTTTTTTTTAGTGCTCCATGTGGGGAAAAGTGTAAATCATATTCTTGCTTGAAAGTTTTGGTGTTCTTGAGGTATGGGATTTTGTGAAAATGAATCACTTTAAGTGAGGCAGGGAATTTCATGGTGGCCCATACTTTTATTTTAATTTGAGACCAAGACAATATTCTTAATTTGCTTATCATCCATATGCAAACATGATTATGTGTTTTCTCAATTCATATGGCTTATGTTATTGGTAAAAAAATGTTGGGCGACAAAAGTTCAAAAGTGTTCAAATTGTTTATTTTTTTAATAATCTCATATCCCCACATGAGAAAATAGGATATTCGTCTTGATCAAAGTATTTCATTTTTCTATCTTTTACTCTTTATTTTTCACTAGTTTTTGTTTGTTCCATTTCTAGTGTTGCTTAAGTATGCCATGAATATAATAGGATAAGAAACAAAAATGCATCTTGTAATGATTTTGGAAAATCAAATTTCGAAAATCATAATGTTGTATAAACGGAACGACTAGGAAATCATATTATAATTGTAGCGTGAATATTAGTACTATAGTAGTATGATTTTTTGGATGATTAAGCCAATATTATTACTATCTCAACTTGACGTGTATCAATTAGACACCACATAAAATAAGGAATTTCATATTTTTAGTTTATTGAAATTTATGGCAAATAAAATGTGATGAATATTTGTGGATGGGGATGGATTGCTATTGACCTATTGTGATTTTACTCAGTAGTGCTATCAGTCTCATATGTCATTTCTTACAATCACCTGAGTTTGACCCTACATGCTAGCCAACTTTCAACGATCAAATATTATTCCATACTCAATTTGGAATTCAATCGTCTTTTCATGTATGGAAAATTATTCAAGAACGCTAACAGATGATAGACGAAACTTATCTTCTATTAAAAAATTGTTGGTCATAAATAAAGGTGTAGTTTATTTATATTTTTTCTGTGTTTTATTTATATTTTGTCACAATCTAAAAAGAGAAATTGGAATCTATTCAGGAGGCACGAGAAATTGAGGAGGCGCGATAGAGGCTCTTGATGCGGTGGTGCGATGCAACATAGGCTCTCAATGCGACTGTGCGTCGTAAGTAAGGCTGATTTGAAAGGCGAGCTTCAGTTGACAAGAGGTGGCGACTGATACTGAAACAGAGGTTCAATGGGTGCCTTCAGTTAATCTAGCTAGTCAATTAACTTCAGTCCAATTAAGGCTTCAGTCGTAAGTAAAACAGAGTAGAGTTACTTATTTAACTAACTATCGAAAGATTGATCAGTTAAACCTATAACTCTAGCAGCGGAATATTAAACTTTAATGAAATAGCCTTGAAAGATTTTCTTCACAGAGAATCCCTTAGTTACCATTTTCAATTAGTCAGTATTATAGAAACAGAGATATGCACAAATACTGAATATAAAAGCAAGTAAGAACACAAGAGATTTTTACGCGGTTAAGGAAAACAACGTTCCTACATCCACGGTCAGATGATCAATCTGACGATCACTCTGGGCATGTGCTTACGGGTGCACAGCAAACCTAACCACGATGCTTACGGGTGCAACGCAAACCTATCTGCAATGCTTACGGGTGCAAAGCAATCTATACTGATAAGGAAACACCTTTCAGCAACCAACTCACTGGGTTAGATTTACACACTTAGCTTGCGGGTGTTATGCAACCTAACTATTTAGTTTACTGGTACTAAACAACCACTGAGCTTGGTCTATGTCTCAAGCTCGATTACAAACACTCTTCTCGCTCTTTTGAAAATGGGTATTGTAATATACCAACTAGGATTACTGAGTACAGAATCTCAAGTAATCGGTAACTACGCTAATGATTTATCTAAGTGAAATTCCTAGTTACAATAAGAGAGTTTAGGTAATCAGTGAAACTGATTCATCGATTCAATGCTTAAGGAATATTAAGCTCTATTTGATTTTCTGATGCAGCTTCGGCCTTGAGGATTGAATCGGAATCTTTTTTTTTCTTCTCTTCTCTCTCTTTGTCTTGAGAAATCTTCTGAGCTATTTATAGGCGTCTCTGAGAAATAGATCCGTTGGCGGAGATCTTCTTCTTCAAATCCTGCCGTTGGGAGATAACGTTTCTTTTCTGGCTCAGGTACACTTGTTTTTATTTCTTTATGATGAATGGAGAGATGACCATCTTGTCCTTTGGTACGGATGCTGCAAGCTTTTATACACAGGAAGAAACTTCGTCCTTCAAGGTCAATGCTTCTGACTTCTTTAAGTGTTGCAGCATGTCTTGGAAGCTGTCTACGTGACCGAATGTCATGACTCGTGGATTCCTCAGTTGCTTCTGATGCAGTTTCCTTCAGTTGAGAGTTTTCAGTTGAGTCTGCATCTCTGGGTGTGTTCTGGACTTGTGTGCGTCCTTCAGTTGAGCAAGTCTTCAGTTGAGCTGACATCTTCAGTCATTTTGTATTCACTGTCCAGTCTAGCACTCCAAGAAACTCAAACCACCATTAGGTAGAATGTGCCTTTAAGTGGTTTTGATATCATCAAAACATGGGATTGGCTATTCTTTCATTTCCCAACAACACCTTCAACGAATTTCGTTACTAAAATTCTTATGGTTTGTGCACTTATTCGAAGATAATCATCATGCAAATATGCTGTTGTTCCGTACGCCAACACCCGTATAGTTGCAGTACATTTCTAAATTGAGGACATACCTAGACGACCGACAGCATTACGCTTTTGTTGAAAAAATTCACCGCTGGCAACAATTTTGTCCATTATACGTTCGAACAATGGTTTACGTATGTGAAACCTTGCTCGAAAAAATTCTAGAGGATAGATTGGATCATCTGAGAAGTATTGCTCGAACAAGCTTTCGTGCCACTTCTCACGTTTTCGTTCAATGAACCACCTTGTGTGGTTTGTCGATTGTAATGATATTTTTGCAGCTTCAATGGATACATCCTCGATCATGTGATGAAGTTTCTGATATGGTCAACAATATGTTTTTTCTATTCATCAAAATCTTGATGCAGATTGAAAGTATTAAAATTAGAACTTGATGCCATTTTTTAGGAATGTTGATTGAAATTTGAGTTGGAAAATGAAATGCAACAAATATATGTTGAAGCAGATTTGTAGTGCAATCTTCAATGAATTTCAAAATACATATATAGAATATGCATGCGACTCTTCAATCAAGGAAGTGTTAAAATAACATATGTATGTGACTTGCAAAATAAATAGAGCTAAAACAAATGCATGTAACTCTGCAAAAAAGATAGAGTCAAATACACATTTTAATACTTTTTAAATAATACTCCTATTAATTATAAAAACTCTAAAAAAATAAATAATAAAATTCAAACATTACAAAGTAAATAATAAAATAGTAAAATTTTGAAGTAGCCAAAATGAAGCATAAAACACAATTTATGGCCACACATTGAAAAAACATAAAATTTGGTCATTTTTATTGATTTAGACGTTTTTACCCTTAATGAGGCGGGCTGGGTAGGATCAGGCACGCGGGTCGCGTGCCGGATCGGGTTAGGCACTTATGGCACTAATAGTGTCATAAGTGTCAAGATTTTGCTTGATTTTATTTTGGATTTCCGTTGGCACTTATGTCATTAATAGTGCTAAAAGTACCAACGGAACTCCAAAATAAAACCAAGTAAAATGGTTCTTTTGGCACTTATGGCACTAATAGTGTCATACGTGCAACACAAATACAGAAACAACAGCAATAGAATCAAGAAATCATAAATGGATCATCTAAACCCTAAATGAATAATCTAAACCCTAAATCGAACATCTAAACCCTAAATGGATAATCTAAACCCTAAATTGAACATCTAAACTGTGACACCCAAATCCATTTTAAATTTACATGAAAACGCACGCGGAAAAATCATGACTATAAATAAATATTTAATGTGAAAATCATGAAATAAATTTTTATTTAAAATATATTACTCAAAATAACATCTTTAGTTAAAGCTAAATACAAAATATTTGATTCGCCATTCGACCTTCCACGTGCCTCCGACCTTTAAAACCTGAAAATGTTAAGTATGAGATGAGCATACAGAGTACAATCAGTGTGGGAAACATGCAATCATTGTCCACGTTAATAAAATGAGAATCACATATGATCAATACATTCGTAACTGAAAGTCGCACGGTGGCATACCAAGGACCTTTCCGTCCTGGACCGATTTAGCCGGCCCCTGACGACTGGTTGCAACCATAACTTTAACATGTAAATCGCATTGTGGCATACCAAGGACTGTGACGTCCTGGACCCATTCAACGGGCCCCTAGCGATATACTCCCTCCGTCCCTAAAATAACTTCCCCTTTTTCCATTTTGGGACGTCCCCCAAATAACTTCCTCTTTCTTTCTTTCCATTTTTGGAAACCTACCCTACCACTAACAATACTTTATTTATTCTTACTTTTCACTTTTCACCACTCCCAATACTAATTATAACACTTTTCACAACTTTCAATAATAATTAGTATCACTTTTTCTCCACTATCAATACACTTTACAACTTTTTATTAAAACCCGTGCCGTCCCCAAAGAGGAAGCCATTTCGGGGACGGAGGGAGTATAATTTAATGTAACTCATATATGGTAAACACATAATATTAAAATGGACAAAGATTAACCACGGCATGTACTGAAATAAATCCCACACCTGTAACTTGAACTTCGACTTGAAAGTTATCTTGAATAATTCAATCAAAAGTAACGTCCTAGTCGCGCCGCACCTAGTCAGATAAATTCAAATAATAAACATAAGGGCCTAAGTGAACTTTAAAAATAATAATAATAGTTTAAATCTTAAGAATTTATTATCATAAAACCATTTAAAAATCATTGGCCTAATAGATTATAAAAGAGTTTTTCTTATAAAAATATTTAGGCTCAATATTTAATTAAAACTAAATTCAAATATAATATGAATGATGTCCTTAATAAAATGATATGCAAATGCAAATCCATTTAATAATTAAAAAGAGCCCAATCATTTAATAAATTGAGCCCATTAACTTAAGCCCAAGCCCATTCTTCCCTTTTTCCCAATTTAATCACACTCCCATCACACACACACACTGCAGCCTCCTCACTCCTTCTCTCTCAGCCGCTCTCCCCTCACCCCTCTCCCTTCTCGGCTTCCTGCCGCCGCCACCAGACGACACGCCGCCGCCGGAGGCCGGCGACTCTGGCCTCCTTTCTCTTCCCCCTTCTTCCTATCTCCCTCTCACCCCTCACTTCTCCCTCTTCCCTCATCTCTCGCTCCCCGTCGATCTCTCTCTCCACCGCACCCAGCTGCGGCCGCTCCGACGACCTTCGCCGCCTACCAGATCTGGCGCCCTCTTCCTTTTCCGGCCGGCAGAAACGGCCGCCGCCTCCCATCTTCCATCTTCTCGGCTCGACTACAGCCGCGCCCAAAGATCATCCCCAATTCCTCTCTACCAGTCTATGTGTTAGATTTGTTTTAGATACTATAAGTTATTTATTAAGCATCTGAATTGCAAATGAGTTGTTATTACAAAGGTATGGTATCATGGATATGAGGATTATTGTTTTGAGGTTTAGGCTGTAAATATTGTATCTGCAACGATATAGATGAAATACAGGAGATAAGTTTTGAAATAAAACTATGAGAATTTACAGAAATAATAAAATTACCATTTGAAGCTTTGCAGATGAAAGGAAACGGAGTAAAGTATCAAGGATTGATTGTTTGAATTTGTACAGATGTTTGGAAAAATTCCAGAAAATGAAACGTGAAGGCTGAAATAAATATGGTGAAATTGGCATGATACGTGGTTGAAAACAGATGAAATAAGCATGTGGCTGGTATGGATGAGCAACACGTATGTGACATTTAACTTAAATTAAGAAAAATCAATTAAAAAAAAGCTGCTCACGATAAATTCGAAAATCTATAGGTTTGTGTAACTAATTTAAAATTTTAGTCCAACATTAAAATAAAAGGCCCAACGCATAAAAATTATATAAATATTTTATCTAAGGTTCAAATTCATATTAAAAGAATATTTGAGAAAATAAATTTCTATTTCTATAGGTATATTTTATAGTTCAAAATCACATTTAACTAGGGGCGCGACTAGATTCATCACAAACTCGACTCATAAATATATATTTTAATAACTCGAAAATATAATAATTTCCAAATAAAATTTGCAAAGGAAGTAAACGGTTTTGGGCTGTGACATAAACTCTACGGGGAAGTGTTTAAAATGGTCTTTTTGGCACTTATAACACTATTGGCACTAATAGTGCCATAAGTGCCAACAGAAATCCAAAATAAAACCAAGTAATAAAATGATCCTCTTGGCACTTATGGCACTATTAGTGCCATAAGTGCCATACGCGCAGCGGGTGCTGGCTTTTCCCCGCGAGCGCGCAACTCACCCATAAGCTTCCAGCGGTCGCGCAATCACCCCAGCGGCCGAGTGAAAAGGGCAAATTAGGCATACCACCTAATTAATGGTCATATTTTGATGTTTTAAGATTAGGGGACAAAAATTGATTTTCAATATTCATTATGGTCATTTGACTACATTATAAATTCAATTAATAAAGTAAGTATAACAAAGTAAATAAAAAACAAATACTAATAAATAAAAGAAATAAAAATAAAATAATAAATAAAGTAATTCAAAAAGCATAAAAAGACAAAAAAAAAAGTGAAGTTGGGGTCGGTCTTCATGAGGCCGTGGGCGATCCGCCTTCTTTCGAGCAAAATGATTTATTTATTTAGTATTTATTAACTTTATCAAAAATCCTCGAACTATACCCATTTTTATCAAAAATACCCTAAAATTTTCGAAATGTTCTCTAAACCCTCAAACTATCAGGTTTTAATCAAATATATCCCGCATCTATTTTTGGATTACTAGAAACGTGATGTGGTTCGCCGAATGCCATAATGTAATTTATTTTCTATTTTTTTTAAATGACATGGAAAAAACGACTTCGTTTCGTATCATATTCTATCGTGTTTATCCATAATTCTAGGTTATTAGCGTGAATTTCAAACACGATAGGAGTGAATTTTAAATTTTAGAGTGGATTTTTTAAAATGATATGGTACGAAACGACGTCGTTTTTGCCATTGCATTTTTAAAAAATAGAATATAAATTACATTGTGGCATCCGGCGAGCCACATCACGTTTTTGGTGACCGAAAAATAGATGCGTGATATATTTGATAAAAACATGATAGTTTGAGGGTCTAGAGAACATTTTAAAAGTTTTAGGCTATTTTTGATAAAGTTGGTAAACTTAAGGGGTTTTCATGATATTTACCCTAAATTGATATCCATATTGATGTTTATTATATTTCGAAATATTCGAAAATGCCGCTGACTAATGAGTGAACTGTGAATAGGCATTAATGTTTAATGTCCAAATCATTTCTTTGCATGAACCATGTTTCAGTCGATCCGCGAATGTGAAACTTTTTTGAGATAAAACAACAGCAAAAACGAAAGGGGGAAAATAGGGACAGAGAAACCCTAACGCCGAGAAATCACGGGTAACGTCGTCGCAAATCGCCGCCGCGGCCGGAGATCGGCGATGGCCAGTAACTCCACAAAATCCCCCTCCGCCGCCGGAGCCGTCGCAGCCGTTCCAGCTTCCCCGACGCTGGCAAAATCTATAGATTTATCTCTCGATTCGACGATGCCGAGGCCGCGCCTCTCCGCTGATCAGCTGCGCCACTGCTCCGAAGCTCTCCAGCACTTCAAAACTAAAGTTCCGCAGAAGATCCGCCAAGAATTCATGACCTTGCAGGTATGATCGTCACCAAAACATCTATAGAATATATTTTTAATGAGTTTTCCGAGTGGTTTTTCGATCACCTGTCCATGAAATTCTCTAGTTGCTATGCCTATGTGTAAGGATTTTGCGTGTTCGTGTAGTTGTTTTTGTTTTCTTTGCTTATCAGCAAGGCTGTTTACAGTTTAGGAGCTTTATTAATTTAGTCGTAATTTTAGTGGTACAGTAACATTTGCTCGCAAACGAAGGAAGAAAGCTTAGAGATTCTAGAAAGAAGTTTCTGATATAGCTTGTAGGAATTAGGTAACCGGGTTGCACAAATTAGTAATTTTGGATCACGATCTTATATGTACTACAGTACTAGTTCTATGTTAAACTTCAATTTATCCATGCATCAGAAAGAAATAAAATTGTAAAAAAAGTGCCACTATCCGGTCTCAGTCCTTAGAAAAATGAGAACATTGGAATAGGTTTGATTCAGTTCTGTTGGTGCAATTATTTCACCTTAATAAGTTAATATACGTTCCACTCTTGCAACTTCCATTCTTTTCATTCACTGTCGCTGTTGATGTTATGATATCTTCCTTTATTTTGACATTTCCTGGCATCTTTTTCTTTTGGTTTTTGATTTAGCTAAGCCGGTTGGCGTGAATTCTGCATTGTATGGTATATCTAAGAGAATTTTGATTCATTCAAATAAGTAGAAACTCCAATTTTTTGCAGGCAAATAGGATGACAGCCTTGGATATGAGGAGTAGATGTACTGTTGCTCTTGACAGCGTTAATATCTCAAAGAACCGTTACACTGATGTCTTGCCATGTATGTTGATAAACAGTAGATTACATAGTTTACTTTTTCTTTTGATTTCTCATTTACTGAAATGTATATCATCTATCAGAAATTATTGGTTTGAAATTCATTGCTGCAGTTGACGATAACAGGGTTACCTTGAAGCAGTGCGCAGATTACAGATCTTCTGCTAGGGGTTATGTCAATGCTAGTTTTATCACGGTGGGAATTTTTTATCCTACTTCAATTTTAACTTTAAAGTTCTTGTATAATTACATTTGGTTTTATATATTGTTCATCAAACTTGATTCTTGTGATTGTAGACTTCTGAAAACGTTTCTCGGTTTATTGCGACTCAAGGTCCACTTTCACATACTTCTGAGGATTTCTGGGAAATGATAATCCAGTATCAATGCCCAGTCATAGTTATGCTAACCCGGTTGGTTGACAATTACCGTGTAAGCGCTCAGATTCTTGTGATTTAGCAGTCAATTTATATTTTGACTTGGGTTACTTGAAGCAAGATTTGCAAAAAGAAACTTTTTTCCGCTCACTCAGTGAAATGATTTGTATGGTATAATGCTTTTCTGTTTCTGAAGCTGTTTTCTCTGCAAATGTTCTGTGTTGATTGATTTTGCATCCTCTTGATCAACTTAGTTTCTTTACTATCAAGCTTGCTACTTGTTTCTAACATAAATCAAATTTAATGCTTTAGTGTCCTTTATTATCTATTTTGGTCCTCGTCTCAAAATTAATACTTCATTGCACTAAGTGCAGACACTGAAGTGTGTTGATTATTTCCAAGCCGAGAATGGGCCTAGAGAGTTTGGTAACATATGCATTGCCACCAAGAAGATGGAAACAGCAGATACTTCATTAATATGGCGATCCTTAGAAGTGAAGTACAAAGAGGTGAGGCTATTATGTAGAAGTCGTGTGAATTTCAAATGCTAAACACTTGAAGGAGACTGTTTCTATGCTAGTTGTAGACGCTAACCAAATCAGAATATATTATCTAAAAGAGTCCAGATGCATCAGATAACTTTGATGTGCCGATCAAGTTTTGATCTACTACTTATAATTCTACAAAATTTTGCTCTTCTAATTTCGATCTCTATTAAACTTTGCTCCTAATGCTCTGCCTCATCTTTTTATTTGTTGGACTTTTACTTTTACTAAAATCGTTTGAAATATTGTGCTGGCATCATTATTAAATACTTATGCCCAATTCCTAATCATTATGGACTTATATTGAGCCATTTTACTTCTGCAGTCAGAGGAGCCACCGTTGTCAGTGTTGCACGTACAGTACCCTGAATGGCCTGATCACGGAGTTCCTAAAGACACTCTTGCTGTTCGTGAAATCTTCAGAAGAATATCTAGTGTACCACCAAGTCTTGGGCCCATCGTTGTTCATTGCAGGTTTGCCTTTCGTAGACATTAAGCTTATTGTCAAAGTACTCTTCATTATCTTACACTTGTTATCTTGCAGTGCAGGCATTGGTAGAACTGGTACATACTGCCTCATTCATAATACTATTCAAAGAGTTCTAAATGGAGACATGAGTGCTTTGGACCTTGTTACTACCGTAACCACTTTTAGGTCTCAGCGGATTGGAATGGTGCAAACTCTGGTAACTTCACCAACTTTTTTTTTTTTTGAGGCAAAACTTCACCAACTTTTGGAATTCATCCAATCTCATTGATAATAAAACTCAGTCATGATCTTTGCATCCTTCCTGAAAGAATAGCTTAAATAATTGATGAAGGAACTTGATGGAGATAATTTCTGAAACTATTAGGAAAAAATATCTATATCTTCTACGAGTCCCAGATATTGTAATTTATGAAATATTTGAACAGCAGTCAGTCACTTTGACTGTTTCAAGTTGGTATAGAATCTGCACCCCTTCATAGTAATTGCAAATTTGCAGCTATTTTAAATCACTTAAGTTCACACTATGAACGATGAATGTAAATATCTGAGTTCAATTGATTTTGCACCGGTTGCATCGGCTAAGTTTTAACATATTTCGACTATGTGCTACTTAATTTGCAGGAGCAGTATCTATTCTGCCATGATGTGATCATTGATGAACTCAAAGACTTCTTATCAGATGGGAACTCCCACGGCAGTTTATAAATGATATTCACGGTTTCATGAGGAAGTCATCCTGATAGGCTTCTGAAACAGTTGAATTCATATTCCCGTCAAACCTCCATCTCGCTCTTGCTCAACGACCTTAGTCTGATGACAAGCAGCACAGAAGAGTCCGGTCACATCTTATTAACCCAGAAATTGCAAAAGCTTCTTCTCTTCCACCATTTTTCTGTAGGGGGACGACTAACAGTGGCAAAATCCAACATATTTCTGTAATATTTGGTGTATAAAAACTACACTCGCTGCATAAGAAGCTCGAGCTCATTGAGTTCTGTTGCTTTCTAGGATGGTAGGGCTGGAGATATTGTGCTACTACATTGATTGTTTGAAACAAAATCGTGATTTAGGTGCCATTTTCAAATATTTTTCTTCTTTAAATTCAATAACGCTGCTTAATGTCCCACCCTTTTGATATGTTGTCATAATTTTATGCGTGAGTTTGGAGGTGAAATTTGAATGTCCATCTAACATATAAACTCAAAATTGTCGATTTCTGGGATGGAATTGTAAGTTGAATCGTCGAGATGCCCTAATTCCAACTACGGCTATCAAATGACTGATGATGAAATTGACACTGCGGCTACGGGAGGTCATTCAAGACAATAGGCTTCAGAGAGTCCCCAAGTCGAAGTCGACTTAAAATTAGACTAAGATCGAAAAATTGAGATTCAATCATAGATCAAGTTCAAACAAAATTATGTAGATTTTGTGCGATGACGCACAACGATGCAATTTGACAGATCTGATTTCACACAGTAGTGCAAAGAGCTATAAGAAAAAGGTCACTTTTGTACGGTGAGTGCGTGTCTACCAAATACTCGGTCTTTCATGTGCTGCCTCTGTTTTCTTGATTTAAAACAATAGTAGAAATACAACAGATCTCTGTTCCACGATGAAATGCATTACCAATGAAAGAAGCAATTCACTCTAGCATTACAAACTAACTAAAATTTTCCGGCAGGAGAAGACCAAAATGTATTCAAAACCAAAATTTGGACTTCAAATGGGAAATTACAGTACAAAAAACACCGTCTGCTTACTCCTCCTTACTACGAGCTGCTCTTGCGCGATGTTTGAGCTCGGCCCGTTTCCATCTCACAATCAGATGACACAATGAAAACAAGGTGTTCACCTGCATGAGGAAGGAACACAAACATAGAATTAAGGCACAAAAAACATCATGAAAGGATGAGAGAGGGTGAGCAACAGCTTACCAAGATTATGATTGCGATTACCAACAAGGGCCCCGACCAGAGCACAGAGAGGAAGATTCCATTAGAATCAAAGTAGTTCTGGCCTGCAAAGCTTTTCCAGTTGCTGGCGAGGATATGGTTGAGCCTCTCGGCTAGATACACCCCCCCTACTGCACAATGTAAAATAGTTACAGTCAAAACTACAAGCGTAATTAACCTAGGGCGCCACCAATTATACAACTGTTGCATCTTCCGAAATCACAAAGAGGTTGTTCCAAATAGTTCTGGAATTTAAATAAATAAGACATTTTTATGCTTATCAAAATCTCAGATCCTATTTTCTTAGGTATAAAAAAGATGTGCTATAGATAGTATTATAGGAATCTTACATGCAAGAAGGAACAAAAACATCTGAAAGTTGATGTTTCTCCGTGATGCGAAAACTACTACTAGCAAGATCACGTGGAAGGAAAGAAGAGATATCAACCAAGGTTCCTGCAGACAAGAAAGGAAACTAGAAGATCAGAGATGAGCAAGTCTGCACACGTACATCTAAAAATGACAAGATAAATGGTGAAACACATAGCCAAAGAAACTTTAATTGGGCAACCAAACGACTTTAACTCAGGCAACAGCACCATGATGTAAACAAAGAGAACCATGTTACTTGGTCTACTATATATTCCCTGGTATCACACTAGTTTAAAATAGGATCTGGTTACAAAATAATGAGCAGAGAACCACAGAAACCAGTACAACGAGAGGATCTCAAAATGTAGTTAGGGACATCAACAGTCGAAAGAGGGAAATGCTCGTTACAAGTCATACTGTTGTAATTAGAATAACCAATTAATACCCCTCAAAGTTCAAACTATATTTGGTTACTTTGATCTCACTCACTCATTAGAGTAGCAAATTACAAAAATCTATGCAGTTAATTCAGTAAATCACATTCCAGAAACTAACATTACGAGCTACATCCCACCATCCATGAATCAAAAACCAATTCCAGCTACTTCTATGTAATCTTTCCCGCTCTCATTCTTGGAAGATCACACATTTCCGGAAAACGCGATTCGAAATCACAAGAAACAGTAGCACATAATCAGAACCAAAACCCTCGAAAAGGGGGGAGATCTCTACAAAATAACCCTAACATCCGATCTCGATCACATCAAGATACAAAACAATTCGATCAACACCCACTAAAAATAACAAACGAGAAGCTCGGATTAACGCGTACGAGAAAATGTAAAAATACCTTCCAATCAATGGCGTGGAAGAAACCCATGAAATTTTCGTAAGCGGGTTTGAGCCCGGAACGGAATTCTGCTGAGAGCTTCTCCACCAGATCTGCCATTTGATCAAAGTGAGCATTAACCGCAGATTGCAGCTCCTCCATCGCAAATATCTTCCTTGAATTTCACCCCCAAACTATTGAAATTGGAATCTAGATGTGATTTTTGCACCAAAAAGATTTCAACTTCAGCCTCAACTTAGGTGAGTGCTGGGCTATTATTGGTAGATCGTAGTAGAAAGTTCTCGTCTCGCACGCTGAAAACGCTGACGTTTTCGAGAAGAAAAGGTTTGCTTCAAAATTAGGGCTCAGGATTGGGAATTTGGACTGTACAATGACTGAAGTACCCCTAAACCTTTGTTTTTCTCGTACAGAAGTGTAAAATATTAAATAATATACTGTCAAAAAATCAAGACTTCAAAATTTCAATTGAAAACCAATTTCAAAATTGGGTGGCAATTTTATAATTTTAATAAAATTGAAGGTTTATTATAAGCTATATATATATTTTTTATTATTTTCTTTTTTTTTTATTTTTTTATTTCTTTTTAAAATTATAAAATTTGACTAATTATAAAATATTAATGCATATTAAATTAAAGATCCCGATAATAATTTTAATTAAATATATATTTTAATAGTATCTTAGGGATAATTGCATGTAAATACACCAAATTTGACGAGAATTCGTTTTTAAATTTATGTGTATGAAAAAGTCCACTTTAGAATTTGTGTGTAATGTTTTAATAAATTACCTCGGTGAACATGTTTTCTTATAAGTATAAATCCTACGCTCTCGTCAAAAATGCGAGCGAATTTTTATTGAGGATTTATAAAATATTTAATATATATGGGAGGAAATTATGAATCCAAACAATTGTCCGAGATGCAATGCATACAAGATTAGAGATGGAGGGTAAGAGAGAGTCTACGAGACAATCTCAGATGTTATACCTTGAAGGACATATTTGTCGAGAAGAAGACGGAGAAAATATTTGCGAAATTATCATGAGTATTGAATATTATTAAGCCCATATTCTAGAAATTATCGTGTTTCAAGCGGCAATAAGGCGAATCTAAGCAAGTATCCATTCCGGACAGTTGTCCGGATCTATAATTTATTTGGAGTTTCCTCCACATAGAATTAATTACTTAATAGTTCATATATTAAATATTTTTATAAATCCTCAATAAAAATCCACTCTTATACCATTTTTGACAAGAGCGTGGAATTTATAATTATAAGAAAACTTATTCACCAAGATAATTTAATGAAATTTTACACACAAATTCGAAAATGGACTTTTTTGTACACATAAATTTGAAAGTGGACTTTTGTGTAATTTATTTTGAAAGAATGGACAGTTTTGAATATTTTAGAATTTAACGGAGTCAAATTTAAACAAAAATTAAAGTTCGTGTATTTTATTGATATTTTTAAATTTTGTGTTAGAAATGAATTCTCACCAAATTTGATGTATTTACGTGCAATTATGTTATGTAAATATTAATTTATTTGGCCGGTAAATTACAGAAATGGACTATTTGACTTTGTGGGTCGATTTGTTAAATTAACGAACTATTAATTTGTTTAAATTTGTGAATTTTGGACAAAGAACAAGGCATTTCTCGACCTCTCCGAAATGCCCCAAAAATCCAAAACTCCGTCTTCACAAGAATGAAAATTCTATACATTCTTGACCAATTGATAATTTCCAAGATTAAAAGATACTACTTTAATTATAGGTGAAAACTTGGGTACGGCTGCCACATGTATGCTACATTCACACATAAGTTTAACGGACACTAATATATGTGTGAATGTTTTATTACAATGCATGTAATAGAAATTTTTCATAAAATTAAATAAAATTTTGTTAAGAGTAAAAAATTATTCATAGTATGAAATTTTATTTAAATATAAATAATACATTACATAAAATCAAACAAGACTCTTCTTTAGAGAAATAATACTCTTCTTAAAAACAAATAAGCTTTTTATTCGAAAATGAAACTTTATTTAAATATAAATCAGATTTTTCATGAAATCAAATAAGATTTTTCTTATAAGCAAATAAAATATTTTTCAGAAAAAGAGTAAATACGACTCCTCATGACCATCTTCACAAATAAAGTGCTCCACCAAAAAATAAAAATTAGTTTAAAGTTCTCCCAAATTTCATCGTCTTCTTGTCATATTACGATCGAACAAATTACTATTTTCTACAAGTAATGTCATAATTTATTTTTTCCCTCTCCAAGAATAGAGAGAGATCAATGAACCTCATATATCTCTGTGTATATATATAGTTGTATACATAATCTCTCACCTCCATATCTATTGTAAATTATGATCGGCAACCACGGCAACGCGTGAGGGATTGGTTGGGGGCACCAGTGATTTTCAAATCTTGTGGGAATGTTTACAAACTTTATTGTAAATCAGTTGGAATTTGTTGAGACTTGAGAGTAAATCAATTGTAGATTTAATGTACCCCACTACTACAAATTTGGGTTGAAGAGTATATCAATTTAATGTATTTAATAGTTCATTTTCGAGTTGGAGTGAATAAGCATTAATACATAAAATTTGATGCTTCAGAATGTGAGAAATAAATGTATCTCATATTTGAAGAATAAAGAAGTCTAGGGAGTCTTATGTGTTAACCATTTCATGACTAGCTTAGTTGCCTACGAGGATGGTGCGTAGCACCATCCGAGTCCGAACACGTGCACGTGCACGTCGCACTTGTCGCAACGTGAACATGTGACGTGAAAAAGATCAGACACACGATGCAGATGTGGCAGCGGTTGGCATGCAGTGGGCGTGTGCCTGACCAATGGCATATTGAATCGACACATCGGTTCAGACTAGGGTTGGGTGACTCATCCAAAAAACACCTAGCGGATGGACTCGAATTTATACGAGGTCGTCCTAGGGCGGTAAGGTGACTCAAGTCGTCTCACAAGGAAGGCTTAGCAGGGCTCTAACTGTGTTACTCACAGGAAACAGGACATAAACCTAAACATTCTAATCGGTTAATTGGGTCTGGCACTCTCTCTCCTTAAATCTAGGCGTAATTTAATAAAGCTTGTAAAATTATCTAGTGCGGAATCAACGGGAAGCATATAAATCTATCTAGGCGAAATAAAAAGGAAGCATATTAAGAACGCAGGAAGACTAATAAACCTAGGGTTCTAACAAGCGATCTAGAAAACGATAATTAAATCAACGATCATGAACAACGATTATCTAGGCGATGAAAACATCAAAAGCATAAATTAAATATCATTATCTAAGTGCTCGATTATCTAGGCAATGCAATAACAATAAAGCTCGTAAAGATTAACTAATCAAAATAAAGAACTTACAATCGATCCAATGAAAACAACGATCTAGCGGAATCCACAAGTATCTAAAGTGTTTCTATCTATCTAAACTAAGGGAAAAAGCATAAAATCGCAGGTGGTGGCTGCTGGGGTCGAGAGTCTCAAATAAAACCCTAAAATTCGGCTTTTAAGGAATTTTCGTAACTGCCGGATCTGCTCAGGGGCGGCGGCCGCCGTGAGGCGGCGGCGCCGTGGACGGCGACCGCCGTGGGACGGCGGCGCCGTCCCCCCCTTTCGGCCTTTTCTTGAAATCCATGGAACTTCCTTGGTATATGGCTGGCGGCGCCCGCCGTGAGACGGCGGCGCCGTGGACGGCGGCCGCCGCGACACGGCGGCGCCGTGAGCACCCTTCGCAAATCCTCACCAAAACTTGTACGGCCCGCGCCGTGGGGCCGCGGCCGCCGTCTCCACGGCGGCCGCCGCCTGGCGGCGGCGGCCGTGAGCCTGACTCCAAAACATGCTCGAAACAATGCCAAACGCTCGGCAACTCGCGAATCCTGCACGCGACAATAGTACATCCAAAAAGATCATCGAGCACATGAAATATAGAGCAAAAAGGTACGAAACGAGCTCGAATGCACAGCAGGAAAACTCACAAAATCATCATAAAATAGGGCTAAACATTGGGGCTTGCACTTGTTCGGGTTCAACCGACCCACTTGTTCAGGTTCACACCCCTACATCACCAGGCATCTTCCACCTATTAATATAGGCCCAGAATGTCAGAAAAAAAAAATCATTTAGCATACCGTTTTGATCATCTTTGAAGCGTCTTTCATTATTTTCATATAGTTAGAGTCCCATTAAAAGTACTGACCAGTAACAAGTATCAAGTAGTTCGTTGAAACCTCGAGCCCGTAGTGTACAACGACTCGAGTTCAATCTGAACTATTGTATCTTTGGACGACCGCGAGCACAATATATATAATGGAGCAATATTATCTTACGAAGATAGTATCCAACACTAGCCTAGCTTGATTCATTATCAACTTCACTACTCTTTCTGTACCACTAAACGTGACATGTATTTCATTTTGAGTTGTCCCACTATAAATGACATGTTTTCATAAATGATAAAATTATACCTTAAAACAATTTTAACAAATTTACACATTTTCTTTAATTTGCGTATCCAAAATTTTGTTCATTACTGAAACACAGGTAGAGTTATCTTTGTAATTTCATTCCTAACGCATTTTTTTTAATAGATTAGGGGAGAAGGGCAGCGGTTATTGAAAGGCAAAAGGAAAGAATAGTACATCCAAAAAGATCATCGAGCACATGAAATATAGAGCAAAAAGGTACGAAACGAGCTCGAATGCACAGCAGGAAAACTCACAAAATCATCATAAAATAGGGCTAAACAACCCCCCCACACTTAAATCCTTGCTTGTCCTCAAGCAACAGTCACAACATCGACAGAAATCCACCAGCGATTCTTCTCACCAGGCAACACAACCAATCCAAGTCTTTCAAAATATCAAAGTCCCCCAATCGGGTGTTCAATGGTTAAGGTTTAAAATGCAACAACAAGATGATACAACTCAATCCGATCAGACCCAGTTCTCCGCTAAGGGTGAATTTTCTAATGCAATTTCCTTTATAATCATATCTCATCCTTTTTCACATTCTTTCATTTTTTCACATTTCACTTTCTCTTTTTTTTTTGGGGTCAAGTTATTTTCGCTCTCAATAGACGGGCCATAATTCACGAGATTGAACTTTTGGAGGTGATCCAAAATATTCTCGTGTGGTTTCCCATGCTCATAATGAAGCCATTAGAGGAGCAGAGACCCAGATCTATCAAAAACTCAACAACCAACCAGACAATTTCAACACAGAGAATGATCTTAGGAATTTGCACTGAAAACACTCCCCCTAGGATCTACCGGACAAATCACGTCAAAAATTGCTCATCAGGGTGTTGCACCAAAACCTTAAGCTAATTACACCATGTTGGGAACAAATCAATCATGACAGATAAGGACAACAAACAACACAAACACAATCCAGAATCGCCAATGAATCACTATCAACATGCGATGCACTTAAAAACAAGCAAGAAGACAAGATAAGGGGACCATTCGCCCCAACACAAGAAAGCCCAAGAACACCACGAGAAAACACCCACAAGATTTACAAATACCAAATACCAACCCGCCCCCCCCCTACACTAAAAATCTGGCACTGTCCTCAGTGCAAACAAAAAGAGGGGTGAAAGAGGAAACTTCCCTAAATACCGATCGATCCAGTGGTGAGTCTGTAGTGTCCCACAATGTCTGCCTCTCTTCGTCCAAAGAACAAGCAGTCTCCAACACAACAACCTGCACCAAACAACAAAAGCAACAAAACACACAAAACACAAACAAAAAAAAGAAACGACAAGAAAAGCAAGAAAACATGGGTTGCCTCCCATGCAGCGCTAGATTTTAAGTCGCCAGCCCGACTAAGAGAACCCCTTAACCAAAATCCGATTGGAGCTCCAGCTGCCTTAGCGCCCTTGTAAACACATCTTCTTGAATTGCAGCTGCGGGTCCTCCAAATGAGTCCTCCATACTCATATCCTTGAATGGCCCTCTATCCACACATCCAACGGAATTGAGTGACACCACCTCATCGAACTTCTCTTCCAGTAGCAAGGCAGACAAAGCCTTGCTCTATATCACCTTCCTCGTGCAGCTTATCCAGAGATTCCTGCTCAATGTCGC